>NW_022196912.1:22492009-22555581 GCF_008632895.1 Mastomys coucha | reverse complement strand
ATGGGTCTGCCCTCATCAGGGGCACCCTTCATACCTCTATCTAAGCATCCATCCCTATGGGTCTGCCCCTCATCAGGGGCACCCTTCATACCTCTATCTAAGCATCCATCCCTATGGGTCTGTCCCTCATCAGGGGCACCCTTCATACCTCTATCTAGCACTCATCTCTCTGTATCTAGCCCTCTTACTCTAGGGAAGCCTTTCTAGGAATCGTGAGGTTCAAAGACTGAGACCTGAGTCACCTCATGGCCTTGTACATCAGTGTAACAGTCACTGGTGTCCCTGCTATTGAGGCTTAGTTATCCTGAAAGAAAGAAACCCACTTCCTACCATCTGCATGGAGGATTTGGACAGTGAGGGACAGGTTTATAACACCTGTACACACACATTTCTATTTTGGTTATTTAATTACCTTTTGTCCCCCCTGTCCCCAGGATGATGACGATGATGATGACGACGACAGTGACAACATCAACAACAATACATTGTTCTTAACTTTGAGAGCCGATCAACCTTAGATATCTATGGTCTGAAATACTGATGGCGAAATTCATTGTAGTATAAACATATTCAAACATGAGTGATGTAATTGTGTGTGTGTGTGTGTGTGTGTGTGTGTGTGTGTGTATGAACCCCCCCTTTCTTTCCAATGTGCCTGCTCAGCCAAGTTCTGGAAAAGGGCAGGAAATAACAGAAACAGCCTAGAGCAAAACCAACAGAGGAAAAAGAAAGCCAAGGAAAACACCTGTGTCAGCTATTGATCAACTCAAAGGTTATCAGAGAAGTGACAGAATATTAGGAAAATATCGCTGTGCTTTGACATTTCTTCCTCTGAAATTAGGCTTATATTCAGTCCAGAAAAGAATAAATTTAAAGACCAAATGCTCCTTAGGAGCCTCCTGTCCTCTCAGGTGGGCCAACCATCTGTCTTCATTCAGGTTTCCTCACAAGGAAAGCCTTCTCTTTTACATACCTGCTCTGAGGCAGCTCACCAATGACGGTGTAGTTCCACCATCTGCACCAGACACCAGGGCTTCTCAAATACAAGTTATTTTAATGAATCTATTTATTTCTGCCCAGACTTCTTCCAAAAAGAAGTTAAGGTGGCTCAAAGATATACAAGGCTTGATAAGATGAGACAGACAGATAGAGGGTAAGAAAGATAGGTCAAAGGCATAGTTGTAGAGTTGGGTATCTATGGACACATTTGCTTACTAAGGGGACATCTCTGCTTTAACTTAACCATTCGTTTGATCAAAATAATCATTTGTATGCATTTTTTATTATTTGTTTTATGGTTGAGTTTTTATTTCACAAGAATCGTGGAGGGTTAGAATTTGGTTCTTTAGCAAGGGGAGTGTTGTATACTTCTGCCAGCTAATGCCTTCCTACCTGGGATTTCTACTAGCTGAAAGAGAAGATGCAAACATGGTTAGCTTTAGAATGTCTAAAACTTGAAACAAATTACTTAGAGGGCTCATGGCTGGCTGAATCTAAACTTCGGGATGGCTTTCTATTGGTGTAGGAGCCACTGGGTGTGCAAACTCTTCCAGGTGTGGCCTGACCTATGAATCTGATACCTAGCAGAACCCCTCTTCTTTTTAGCCCATGCTCTCTCTGTTTATACCGGTTTCCAGGCACTGCTGCAAAAGATTATGACAGCATCCACTTTGTTCCCCTGATCTCCTAAGCCTTTGACAAGTGATAACCTGTTCAGTCCTCAACTCTATGGGCTAGGGGTATCTCCACTCTCCGGGTAAGGAAACCTCCGGTAATGGACCCCCAAGAGGTCCATTAGTTGTCCAGACAAATGGTACAGTCAGTCAGAATGGAACAACCCATCTCAGATCCAGGTCACTGATCAAGAGTACACTCTACTATTGCTTGTACGGAGGAATCTTACCTGTATTTCTTGGTCCTGGGAGAATATGATCCAAATGTCAAAGAACATGTCATCAGACCTCAAGGCCTTACACTCAAGAGACAACAGCTGCAGGTATCACTTGACTAGTGGCTTTGATGTACCTTATTGAATGCTACTTATGTCTTAGTGAGATTATGTAAATACATTTTTTTGATGCTTTCCAGTGTTCAAAATGTATTATAAGAGCTTGATATTTTAGAGAAAAAAAAAGATTTTAAAGAAAGACTTAGAAGTGCCATCACTCTTCTCTATTATATTTATTATAAGAAGCATATTTTTGAGTTTGCTTAAATTGAGGTTCTACTGCAAAATGTTTGGTACAGCTAAATATCGGTATTTAAGGTAAGACTGCTGCTGATGGAGCATCACCACGCAGGTGGATACGATGTCCCCAAGACATAGCAGAAAGAGTTCTCCTGTCTTCCCACAGCAACACGACCAGTCCAGCTGGCCCAGCTACTTTCTTAATCTGATTTGATTTATCTGGAAATGACCCAGGGGTGGGAGGAGGAGTCAGAGATTTAGAGGAATCCGGACACTTGCCTCACAAGGAGAGTTCTTCATTGGTGCAGGGAATGTAGCACTGGTCACTGTTGCACTTTCAGAAGTGGGGACGTCAGTGGTGCTGAGCAACAGGGCCTGGCCTGGGGGGAGAGAGAGTTACAAATGTATGATCCCTATGCACTGAGGGGTGTAGTTCACGAATCATGCAGACTTCTGCTCTAGCCTGGGGAACATCTTTGAGGAGGCTTGTTTCTTGTCTACAGTGATAAGGAAGCCCACTCGTGATTGTTACCAAACCCTGGCTCATGCTAAGTCCTTCATTCCAAACTGCCTAAGAGGTCCCAGAACCATGCATCTGGCTACTCCATGCTCAAGGTTATTCGCTTCAATCCGGGAGCAGCTAGAAACGGGCTGGACTCTCCTGACCCACCCCATGGGTAGTCATGGCAGCCCTTGCCCTCCAATAGTCTCATGACCTTCCCTCTCTTCACTATGTTCCAGGGCCCAGGTCATCCTGGGGCCCATGTGCTTTCTGGCGAGACTAATTTCTTGTCTTTCCACAGTTTCACTTGGCCTGAAAGTTGATGCTGGTTTTCAGCTACTCCCTCATCAAAGCTCCACGGCTTAATAACTAAAGTGATCCTGAGATTTGACATGTTCAATAATTCTAGAGCTCAAGAAGGGATGAAGAGGAGACTGGGTGTGAGCACCCCAGGTAAACTTTGAGCAGAATATTGCACAGGAGGAGATTCTGGTTGTGCTGGGTTGGGGTCCTATGCCTCTTCTCAGTCTACTTAGACACTAGGGTAGACATCGGGGAGAAGGGAAGAGAGGCAGTACCTTGGTGGCCCTGGTAACGGGGTTCCTTTAGGGTCCTTACGTGCCACCGGGGCATATGGGGTGAGAGCGGACTTTGGGTCCAGCCACAGAAGCCATTTTCGAAGTTACAATAAAAACCAGCAGGAAGTTTACCTGTGGAGAGATCACAGGGCATCATCATTACCAGTATACTAAAGCAAAACATGCCAACAGCAAGGAAAATTAGCCAGGGATGACCACATTATTCTCATCAATGGTGGTCACCGAGTGAGAAGATTGACCTCCCCCACCACTGTGTGTGTGTGTTGGTTAATGACTCTATGATGCTTCATTTAAAGTGAAATGGTAATAATAAATTCATAGCTCAGTCTTGTATGTAACAAAATGGCTCAGAAATGCTAAACAAATTCAAACAGCCAACAGTCATCCCTCTGGGACTAGAACCCATATTGCCTCAGTTCTGTGCTCTTAATTCTTCTGGTCCACTAAGAACATGGTTGAAGAGAGGACAGTGTATTAGCTAGAGGGCACACATCTGTAATGGTTGACAAGTCATTGTGTGGTAGTGGTAGAGGGAGTTCTAACTGGGGGTGGTTGGTTTGAGTCTCTCACATCATCCCTGTCTGCATAGACATATATTGTTCACATTTTTCTACTGGCCCCATTTGGCTGGCAGAGACGTGAAGCCATGTGCTGAGTTCTGAGCAATTTGTTAGATAAGTGGAAGTTGGGTGTGTCTCATATTGGCTTTAGTCTGAGACTCTTCAGTCTCCCTTCATTTGCTGTATTAGGGATCTCTTGTTCCCTAGTGGGCTTCAGCCAGCCTGGATCCTTGGGGAGCTGAGACCCCACACACCTCAGTGCCTACTGGACAGGTTTAATATCACCTGGGCAATCCTGCTTAAACAATCCGGGTTACAATGGTCTCTATATCACCTAAAGATTCAGCAGCAAGGGTGGTTACGACCCTTTCTGTTATATCAGCTTTCTATGTTCTGCATTTCCTGGGTGTCCCTAGAAAGGGGAGGAAAGAGAACCCACTTCCTCCAGCTTCCTGCTCTAGGCGGGTTCTCAGCCAGGAGAGCTGGTGAGGCATTTTCGGCTAGGCTTTTTCTATAGCTGTCCGCAGCAGCTCCAAGCCTAGCTATGAGGAAGCAGCAGCTTTCTGTCTCCACGTGGGAGAGTAGCTCTCTAAGAGACCCACCGCTCTGCATGTCCTTCCTGTGTCTCAGCCTTCTTGGAAGTGGTGGAGGATGAGGGCTCTTGTGCTTCCCTGGTTGTGATAGCACAGTAGTGAATTATTACTCATTTCCCTCCCCCCCCCATTCTCTGTGCATTTCACACAGAGGAAGAATTATAAATTAAAACAGGCTGTCACTGACTCTAAGCATCTCTTCCCATTTATACCCCCCTGAAGAAATCATTTCCCCCCAAGCCCTGCGTGTTTTTCTGATTAAAAATCCAAAAGCTAAGGAGATCTTTCTGTTTTATTTTTCACTTCCACCCTCAAGGGATCCCATATCCCTTGCACAGAAACCAACTGGCGTATAGAAGTGACCTTCTAGGAAGATGCTTCATTGGCATGCTTTAAAAGCCAAGGCTGTGGGAAGAGTCAGGGCAGAGCAAGGGCTTGGAATACCCCGCCCCCAACCCTTTCAAGTACCAGCACCACAGCTGGCTGCAACCTAAGGGCTCTAGACCCCACCTTTCCTTTCTGCTGGCCTCCCGTAGGTCAGTAGATGAGTCACTTCCTTTCTTAGACTCCTCATTACTTCTCTAGAGTCAGTTTCTATTTGATAGGGTTGGTTTTAGGATAAGATAAAGGAAGAAGGTTGGCAATGGTATGATCCATGGCCACTTACACCCACGATATAGGAGCCAGCAGCACCCTGGAGTGTGAGGTAGGGACAGGTCCTTCCTATCTTTCAGGAAGGGCCTCCCAGAGCTGCTTGAGGGAAGTCCTATTTCTTTTTGTCTGGATAAAGGGAAAGAAGACAGGCAGGCAAGCAACGCAGGTCAATGGCATGTTTATGTGACAGTTAAACCTTGAAGGGAGGAAGGGGAGCCCAGAGGATGCCCATCTTTTAAAGCGCATCATGGCAGTGAGCTCTGTAAGAAGATACTCTGGAAGGAGCTGGCATGGGTGCGTGTCGAAACAAACACCCCGGATGGAGTTGGCTGAAGCCGGGAAATCATTGCTGGGGCTAGTGGCTGAGCATAAAGCTGGCCCATAAGGCTGAGTCTATTAGCACTCAGTCTTTGATTGGCAGCTCTTCTCACTTGGCCCAGTGAGACAGGACATTACTATTATGCCTAAAAGGAAAGGAAACGGGTCTGCTCTTTAACTTCCTGTCACTGAAAATGGGCTCCGGGGACCAGGTACCCCCCTGTGGCCTGTGAAGTTAGAAGCATGGATTCCCTGGGTTCCCCCCAGCCTGCTGGTTAGAATCTGTCTTTCAGCTAGCTCTCCAGGGAATGAATCCCTGGCTACCTCACATCCGAGAGGGGCTGCTCTCACAGAGTCCCCCTTCTTGGGCTGTGGCCAGGTTTCTCATCGGCTAGATGGCAAATGGAGTTGTGCCGGGGGAGAGGGGGTCAATCAATCCCACCACATTTGGCAATTATGACACCTGATTCCACTCTAAGAGAGACAAATGGGTAGAGTCACAGGGACGTGACCCCAGCCACAGCTGCGGAAGCTGCCAAGTGTAAACGGCAGGCCAAATGACACTTCTTTCCCTTCCCTTGTGACAACTCTGTTAACATTTTTGATAAATACGTGTTATACATTTTCTCGAAAATATGGAGTCATGGGAGAAATGTTAGAAGAAATACATCAAAATATTATGGTTATCTCAGAATGTCCGGGAGAGAGGGTTATGGGCAATAGTATTATTTTCCTGTGCATTTTTCTGGATCTTCCCAGTATTTTACAACCAAAATATTTTATTTTACAATAAAGAAATAAACTTTTTTTTAAAAGCAACTGGTTTTGCCTGGAAGGGAGCACACGCCACAAAACAGCCGAGATTGTTGGGTCCCTGGAGGGGGAGGGGAAGTAATCTACCTGCATGGCTAGTGAGTTGGTGAAGGGAATGGAGGGCCTTTCTAGGGGGGCATATGTTGTTGAGGCTGGGGTATTGACAGACACTCTCCACTGGGTATACACCTGGGAGGCCTCCCTTGGTCTTGGTGATGTTTTTAATCTGAAAAGCAGGAGCGTGGACAGGGATTGCATCCCAGATAGGAAAACTTGAAAACTCTCTCATCACAGAAAGGTGGTGGTAGAACCCAGGGCGTGTGTGGTTCTTCACAGCCTCCTCCTTTGTTCAAGGAGAGTCTCTAGCAAGCAAGGTCCTGTGCTCACCACAGCCTAAGCTGCTCGTGCAACAACAGGTGGGTGTGGCCTGCTGTGTGCCAGAACACAAGGTGGGCTCTGTAGTCAGACTGAGGTTGAGCCGATGCTCAATCTGGATGATTGCTTTAGCTTCCTGCTCTCTGTGACCACGAAATGGGTTCGTCTTGGGAGAGAGTACCTGGCGCAGAGCATCTGCTCCTGTCAGCTGCTGTTACTATCATGGTGATGGCTTCCAGTATCAACAGTGTTACAGGGAAAACTGCAGAAGTGCCAGAAGGAATAGGGCCATGAGCAAGAGTAAGGCTATCTGCTAAGATTTTTGCCAAGAGCTGGTGGAAAAAATTGGACTAATTCTCTGAATTAAGCCTTCCTTCCTAGCGTCCGGTTTCTGGTTTCTGCAGTACATGTGGGTGTTCTCCAGGGTAGAGCTGTCCCTCTGACAGCTGGTTGGAGCAGCTTTTCAAACATGGCTGAAAAGGCCACTGGGCCCAGTGCTCCTGACCTTGGTACCCAAGCCTGGCTGTCCTGAAGCTGAGGGCTGCTTCCAGAAATCTGCGATGACAAGCCATGGAGAAGTGGGAGATGCCCCAAGCCATGGTAATAGGCTGGATCCTGAGGTCTCTGGGCTCTAATCACAGCTCTGTTCCTGACATGCTGTGTGACCCTGAACAAATCCATTACCTTTCCTGACCTTCATCTTCCCCATTGAAAATCAGGGCATGGCCTGCCTAACCTATGTCCCAGCTGGGAAGTGAGTCTCAAAAAAACTTTTAAAGGCACTTGCAGAATTACAGAGCTTTGCATCATTGCTGGAAATGCCGCAGGCACAAATAACTACCTGTCTGCATATAGACTGCTGCCTGGGCCACTGTGGGGAGGCAGGGCTAGGTTTTGCTGTGAGAATGCTGGGAACTGGGAACAAAGAATGTGGGGGGCAACCAAAGTTCCACCCTGAAATTCTTCATGGAGTCTTATATGAAAACATGCCACAGGGGCTGGGGATGTAGCTCACTTGGCAGAGTGCTTGATTAACATACATGAAGTCCTGGGTTCCCATAAAACTGCTCATTGTAGTTCAGGACTTGGCTACACAGCAACCTGGGGAGCAGCCTAGGATACCAAAATCCTGTCTCGAACGATCAAAATCTACCATAACTCCATTATCATTGGATACCTCACTTGACATCTGTCTATGAAAATAAGATTTTTTTTTTTTGAAATTGAAAAACAGGTATCTATTGCTTCACTTCAATGGATTTACATAAACCTCTTTTAATTTCTTTTTAGTCCAGATGACTTGGGGGGGGGCATTTTTCAGTTTTTGAAGGTATTTAGCAAAATCCCTCAGAGGTCAGTGGTGTCTGTGTTCTGTGTGTTTGAGCCATTGGTCTGGGTCCCACCATATCCCGGGCACAACCACCTCCCCCTTCACCAACTTTTAAGGGGCCATACACTGCTTAACTCTTTAAACCTGCCTTGGGCTTTTGCTGCTCTGCATCTTAAATCCTCATAATTTGCCTGTGGCCTAGGATTTATCACATTTTTTTAGCTCACCACAGGTGCTCTGTAAGTGTTTGTGGTTTCTCTGGCAAAAACCCTTTCAAGTGGAGTAGTCATTGGTGGGGAGCCTGGCACTGCCCACATACCAGTGTGGCCACAGCAACTTGTTTTTCTTTATGGTTCTCAAGTTTCCCAACTCAGCCATTTATTTTAGCCACTAGTCAGTGAGCACTCATCCCATGCCAAGAATCAAGAGAGACTCTGGCACTGAAAAGAATACCAGACTCATCTGCCCACAGACAGGAAGTGAGACCTGGAAACCAGCTCCGTCACTCATAATTGACACATATCTGCTAGGATGGTTAAAATGAAAAAAAAAAAAGTGATAATATCAAGCCCTTGCAAAGAGAAACCAGAACATTTGCATATTACTGGTGGGCATGTAAAATGGTTTAGCTACTTTCAAAGAAACTCTGATACTTGCTCAGTACGTAACATGTGGAGTTGCTGTATGAACCAGGAATTCTGTCCTAGGCATATCCTGAGAGAAATAAGCCCTCATCTGTGCATGAACTGAGGTGTGAATATTCATAGCAGTATATGTACAATAGGGCCAAACTGAAAACAACACAAATGACCACAAATTAATGAATAGATGGGAAAACTGTAGTATATTCATAGGATGAAACAATATTCCGCAATAAAAAAATGAAGAATTGCCATGCTGTGGGTGAACCTTAAAACTACTAACACAATTGAAGAAATTAATAAAAAAAAACACTGCACATTATATGATTTAGCTTATATGCAATTCCCAGAGAGGTTTGTCTATACAGAGATCAATGGTTAGGGACAGTGGGAGAAGGCTGCCAGAAAAAAAAAATGCATAGATTGCAAAGCATTTTTTAGGTGACATGGTAAAAAGTTCTAAAATTCAACCATGGTAATGGTTGCATACCCCTGTAACTATATTAATGAAGTGGAATGCATACTTTAAGTGAGGGAGTTACACAGTGTGTGGTCTGTGTCACAAAAAAGTCACTAATAGCAAGTTTTGGAAGTGATTATGAGTGGGTGCATTCCCTTGAGTGGGACGGGTACAGAAGACAAAGAACAAACTGTACTCTTTGGAGATGGTGAGAGAAGGGCTCTTGGAGGAATAGACTGTCAAAAAGAATCTTCAAGGAGGAGCTGGGGCTTAAGAAAAAAAGTGTGTTTACTTGAGACCACTCAAGCAAAGCCAGGGAGACATGAAGTGGGTTGATATGGCTATAGCTGTGGTGCCCAGAAGATGGGGAAGAAGAGGGAGCCAGGGCTTGGAAAGTGAGGGCAATGTTCACACAGAGAGTTCTGATGTCACACCACAGGGTTAGACTTCATCCTGATCATTTCCTCTGGGCTTGAGGATGCCAACAGTAGAACTTAAAAGGTATTAAGTTTTTAAAATGTACATGTGTGTGTGTGTGTGTGTTTGTCTGTTTGTGTATCACATATATGCAGGCACCCACAGAGGCTCTAAGAGGGCACCAGATCCCCAGAAACTGGAGTTACAGGCAGTTGTAAGCCAGCTGTAAGTGTGGGTGTTGGGAACAGAACCCCAGTCTTCTGTACATGCAGCAAGTACTCTTAGCCCCTTATTTGTGACCACAGACCTGGAGGACTGTGTTGTTTCTGGACCTCATAGTTAGCTCTACATATGAGAAATTGTGTTGCAAAGAGAGTAGTCATAAGAGCCACTGGGTGTTATGGAGGCCACCAAGGCTTGCATGCATGGGGTGATGGGCTAGAGGGGGCATGGGTGGTTAGGATTGAGTAGGGTTGAAACTCCCACTCTACTTACTGCACAGCTGGCCCTCATCTTCTCCTTGGGCACAGTCCTGGTGAAAGTCACAGGCTTGCCCAAGCTGGAGGACTGTTCCATTCCAACAAGTGAAGGAACTCTGCAAGGCCATCTTGGAGCCTGGGGATGTTCCTAGAGGGCACACAGACACACATGTTCCTGGTTAGTTGGGGTGGTCGAAGGCATTGGCTGGTCTTGTGGAAACACTGCTCCACTACATCCAAAGACTTGACAAAGACATCTGCATTTCCATCTGGCCACACTCAAGGCCAGAGGAAACACCAAAGCCCCTCAAACACATTCATAGTCTATTCAGGATCTCAGACTCTACCAATGGGCTGAGGTATGGCCCATATTCTCTGATCATTCTGGTATCCTGGAATCCATGATTTCCATGGAGCAGAACCTCCTGCTGGAGGCCCTGGCCCACCCAGCTCTACCTTACTCTAGAATTTGAGCATCTACCAGATTTATGTGCTCCAGTATCATCTTTCCAGGCTCTGACACCAGATCCTAGCACTGGAGTCAATTACTGAGCAAATTCAGAGAGTACAGGCACTTTCTGCTGTGAAGATCATCATATTCTAGTATCACTGTGGGAGGCAGACCTGACTTCTCTGTGATTGGGTAGGGATGACAATGTCCCTTCTCTATCTGGCCACTATCCCCTCTTTGAAAGGATGGATTTTGACTATATTACTAAGATAATTCCAACTCCCAAACTCTTAGAGGAACCTCATTTTCCAGGAAGGAATGGAGGACTGCATCTTACGATAACATGTTAGCAGTTATTAGTTCCTGACTCATCAGTGATGCATCATGATAACTAACTAGGCTGTTGCTACTTGAGTCTCTGCAAGCCTGAGAGATCAAGGCCATAAGGAGAAGGAACAGGATGGCTTGGCATCCATCATCTCCCTTGCCAATATGGAGGAGAGGAAAGATCTGGCCTGTGCTTTCTGATGCTTAGCTCTGTGTGGGAGGCTCTGGTCCCAGTGGAGTGATCCACGTGGGGCTTAGCTTCAGTTCCTCGCTATGGCAGCTGCCTTTCTAGGCTTCCCATGCCATCCTTCCTTCTTTGGGCTTCTGATGGCCCTGGTTCCATCTTTGTGCTCCTGATGGCCTTGGGTCCTAGCTTCTCCTTGCTTCCTTGCCTCCCAATGAGTTTCTCCATTTTTGTCTGAGAAGCCATATTAAGTTGACTGCAATGTATAATATCCCCAGACAGATGATCTTTAATATCCAGAGTTCCATAATTTTCTTTCTTCACTGGGGTGCTCCCTATGGCATGGAAACCAATGCCATACCAATTCTGCTTACTTCTAGAACTCTTCCTCCTACCTCAGCAGACTGAGCTCTAGAGGCATCTATGTAGGTCTTAAACGAAGTCCACCTCAATTTTCCAATCAAGGAAACTGAATTCCGAGAGGTTGGGTGAGTAGCCTAAGGTCTCATAGCCAACACATAAGGCTGAAAAATGCAGTCTACACAACTGCAAGGCTATTCTCCCCATGTCACGGAAAGGGTTGCTGGGGGTGGCCCCAATCCGTCTGCAGGTCAGTCCAAGGAAAGAAAGCTCTGTGTACCAGATGCAGGTGTTATGGTATAACTATTTTCCCTAAATTCAGATATCCTCTCCTGGAGGGAACAGAAAGGTTCCTAAGATTCAGGAAGCTCAGCAGAAATGTAAGATTCATAGGGTCTGTCTCCAAGGTTACACCAACAACAATGGCTGTAGAGCAGAAACCCTTCAATGTTGCTGCCTGCAGGGCAGGCAGGGGCTTCAGGGTTCCTGTTTCATTACCCATGTTAAGGTGGGAATTTTGGTCATACGACTGCCTTTAATTCACCTGTGCTCCTGTAAGTAGCCACGATAAACTCACCCATCCATCAAGTCAGACTTAGGGGCAGTCATTTCTTATGTATGTCACCAGTATCTGGGATGACTAGACATCCACATTTGCCCAGGAAAAGCCACACAACAGATGGTCACTTGGCATGCTCATACTGGCCTCCAGCCTGGCTTGCTCTCTATCTTCTGGCTTTAGAAAGAACAGGCCTCATGTCCTTCCAGGAAATCAAATCTGGGCTCTTTAATCTGTTCCTTAAGGTCCCAGGATGGGACTCAATCATTTTTTTGTCTCATCTCCTCTTGCTCCTCCTCTTCATGTGCTCAGGGACATTGTGCAGGTGCAGCTCACAAACCTCACCCATGTCCCTACTACCTTCTTCTTCCCAGCATGCACATGCTCTCAGCACCATTCAACTGAGTTCCAGAACTCACAGGCAAGTTTTTATCATCTCCAAGAAATTGTCTGAGCTGCTGGCCATTTTCCAGCTCTTCTCAGACTCGGCCTCTAGGGGGTTTTGTGGGCATCTGTGTTCAGAGATTATTTCTAGAACACACTGATTGAAATAATGATTCCCCCATCCTTAGAACCTAATAGGACGAAGATTGTTACCTTCTGTGGTAAAGAGGAACTTTTCTTGGCTTATTGTAATTAAACCTTTTAGGCAGATTGATCCTCCTGGATTATTCAGGGGGCCCCAATGGGATCCCCAAAGTCCTTATCAGAGGGAAACGAGAGTCAACAAGAAACAGGACTATACTGGTTGCTCTCAGATCATGGGGGCAGGGGACCATTCTATCCCCTGCTCCTGGGAACAGGCTCTTCCAGAGAGCAATGCCTGAAAGGCATTGAGACTACAAGCAGAACTGATGCTAACTGGTTCTTTCAAATACCCCTCATCCAGGAATAGCGCTGGAACTTCACAAACACCCTCCTCAGTTAAGTCTAGTTAGATGATACTGGCTGAACTTGGATGCAGTTCCAGACAGTACAAGACCTTCTCTACTTCCTACTTTTCCGCAAGGGACCTTAGAAGGACGAACTCTGCCCTCCCCGCTGTGTCCTTAGAGAATAAACTCTTTGCTTAAAGCTCCATCATTTTGACTCCTTGTGTTCTCTCTCTCAACTGGGTCTCCCGAGACCCCTCCTTCCCCCAGACTTAACAAGAGAAGCATGCGTTTCAGAATGGGAGGGAAGATTATGACCTAAAGACCACAAAGGCTCCACAGGAGCCTACTAGAGGCAGGGAAATTGGTTCTCCAGAGAAGACAGCCCAGCCCAACAGCATGTTTCTAGAAGCTTTCCAGCAAAGTCTCCCTCTCAGACTGTTTTGTGCATGGCCAATGAAAGTGATTTCAAACCTTGGCCCTCTGGAGCAGTATGAGAATAAATTTGTGTTGTTTGAAGCCATTAAGCTTCTGGTAGTTCATTATGGGAGGGACAGGACATTAATATACAGTCTAAAACCAGCTCTAGCAGGAATCACTGGCTTCATCAGCTAAGGCCTTGGCCAGCTGGAGCCCAGTGCAGCTTTGGGTGGCCATCTCAGTGCTTTAATTGCTTCTGGGATGAGTGCCCATAGGTCCCTGGTCTGCTCAGAGGGAGAAGGAAGGAAGCTCTGGGACAGCACAGGACAAAGTTTCTTCCAGTGGTTCTCAGGCCCTAAGCATACCATGCATTCCACTGTGCAATGGAGCCCTGCCCTCCTTTCCACATGCCAGTTCCAAACACTCTCAGATAAAAACCCAGGATCAAAAAAAAAAAAAAAATCCAAAGCACATCAGAGAGTCAGTGCTCTCTCATGGAAAGGTAAGGTGTTGAGCTTGACCACCATCATGCTTTAACTTAAATTCCAGTTTGTTTGAAAAAGCTTCACCCACATTAAACATTTGTTTTGACTAGAAGCTCAGTGATTTGGACAGTTGGAATGTTGCAGGTCCAGAACCAAATGATCTTGGTCTACCTTAGCCCCTTAGTATAATTTATCGCCTACCTCTGCGAGTGACCTGATGTCTTAGTGATTACTGGGCAAGTCCTTTTGGAATAAGCAAACAACCCCTCATCTCCATTGGTCCACAGTCTAAGAATGTCATCTGATAACACTCAAGGCTGATAGCAGAGAGATTTCCTCATTTTGTTGTGAGCTATCGACCCAATGTTTCAACTAATGGATTTGAAAAGTCTCTTGATTTATGATTTTCTTTGCTCTACTAAGTGTATAAAAAAGCAACTGCTCCCAGGGGTAGCTATATCTGTGTTCCTAGGTTGTTGGTCATTGTATTTGGCTCCAGAATAATCTCTCTTACTTACTCTCCTTTGACGTGAGGACCATGTTTATTTTTGTATGTTGACAGTGTTGTATTAGAAGTTAGGAGAAAGGCAGGAGAGGTAGCTCAGCAGTTAAGAGCACTGACTGTTCTTCCAAAGGTCCTGAGTTCAAATCCCAGCAACCACATGGTGGCTCACAACCATCTGTAATGAGACCTGATGCCCTCTTCTGGTGTGTCTGAAGATAGCTACAGTGTGCTTACATATAATAATAAATAAATCTTTAAAAAAAAAAAAGAAGTTAGGAGAAAAATGTATCCTCAATAGCAGGCCTCAGGGAAGAGCCAGTCTCTCCTCCCATAGTCCCGAAGCAGAGGAGAGGTTATCTCCTGAGGTACTGACTGGAGGAGTATTGTAGGGCTGCTGAGAACTGTGGAGCCCCAGGAATCCAGGGCACATGGGGGCCAACAGGCATCTGTGCTCTGACCTCGTGACAGCTAGGACTGCATTTTTACTGACATTATGTGGAAAGAAATGGGGATCCTGGTGACGTTACCCGACCTCTTCACCCTCCTTCAGACAGAGGTTTAAATACAGCTTCTATCCTGTGTCCAAGTGCTGGCAAGTTTAACACTCAAACTATGTGTTAATGGCATGAAAAGGGTGAAAATTCTATCCCACTCTCGAGACATTTAGAGAAGAGACTAGATTATGAGATTAGGGTGGAGCTATTGAATTCTACTGGCTTCATTTAAAAAAAAAGGCTGGGGTTTGGGGGAGGAGACCAGGAAGAAACACATTTATACCCTGGCCATGATACAGCGCATCTGAAGAGGGGCCAAAGCCAGCACTCTGGTCCTTGGATTTCTAGCTATGTGCTTCATAGAAGCTGAGCGTTTAGAATGATAAGAAAGGCTCTGGGTATGTATGTGCTTGGTGACTTCATTTTCAAAGCATCCTCCCTTGGCTTTATCCTAGGAGATCCTTAGTCATAGAACAGATGGCTCTCACTCCAGTCTGCCACAGAAAACATAGGAAAACTCAAGGGCTTTATAAAGCTTCCCTCAACTTGCGGGACATTTTAAGCTCTGCCATTTATGCATACTGTGCACCCGCTGTGGCATCTTTCAGGGCATGCGAGTGAGTGCTTCGCATACTGGTTTCCTCGTAATGCTTCATGCACCTTTCCTTTATTTAAAATACAGTCTGTTGCCTGAAATTGGAAGAAGACAAAAAGAGTATCCAGAATCCCACAATCCAGAGACTTCCTCTCTCCCTTTTAAACTGTCTTGGCTAATTTACCTTGAGTTCTTTCTGTCTGTGATTTAGAAAGTGCTCATAGTCCCCTCATACATGTACAGGTCTTAAAATAATGACAAACTTTTCCAAGGGTTTTAAACATTTCCCTACCGAATTCTTTTTAGTAGCTACAATCCAGTGTGATATTGGCCATCATTTATTTAAACATTATTCAATGTTTGGGCGACTAGTCTGTTTATAACACTTTGAAGAATATCTTTGTGCATAAACCTTTGCCTGCATTTCCGATTATTTTCATAGGATAGATTCCCAGAAGTGGAATTACTGAATCAAAAGGTATAAACATTTTAAAAGCTCTTGATACACATTGCCAAATTGCTTTCCAGAAGTGAATCCAATTTACACTCTTCCCCAGCTGCGTTCGTACATGCACACCCTTCATTCTGCATCCTGGTCCACCCTGAGTATTATCAGAATTTTTATTTTAAGCTAAGAGCTGTTTACTTTGAGTTTTTCTGAGAAGGGAGTTTTCGTGTGTTCTCAGCTTTTAAGTTCTTTTTTTTCTTTTCAGGGCTGGGTTAAACAAACAAACAAACAACTCATGGTGTCAGACATGGTAGGCAAGAACTCTACCCTTCTTGTCCCTTTACCAAAGAGTACATAACGAAGAGTGTGAGGTCATTTAGTAAGGGCTTGAATACATTCTATATGTATGTGTAGTGTATACGTTCATAGTGTATTTTGGTATACAGGTATCTAAAGTTTCACTGAAATCTGAATGTGTCTCTATTTCTCTTTTCTCTCTCTGATGCTTACAGAGTGTGTTTCCTGTGGGATCAATAAGCACTGTGTGGGTCACTGTCATTGTTTTGCGGCCATCTTCCACCAGCCTTTATCTCTCAGATTCTGGATACTGGACCCTGTTCCTCACCCATTTTCATGAATTCCCTTTCTCTCCCCAAACATTTCATTCACTTGGGTTTCTGAACACATTACTTCTTGCATGTGCCATAGTTGAGGTTCTGCCTCATAGTATTATTAGCTGTTTGTCTGTCCTCTTCATCGCTAACTTGAAGGGAAGTACAGAGTCTTCTTCATCTGCAACAGTGTTTGGTAGTAATACCAGACATAATAACTGGGAATTAAACTGGCCCTGCATATCAGCAGTGGAAGGTGTTACTAAATTTCTTTTACAGTTGAGAATACAAAGTTCCAGAGTGGTCACTGGTTTGCTGAGGGATTGGTGGAAATCTATGCATTTCACATTGTGTTCTCTCTCGTTTGTGCTGTTTCTGTCTAAGAGGTCATCCAGACGATGGGTGTGTCTAATGCTGATGGTGGGCAACAGTGTACAGAAGGTTGGCATGCTTGCCATTCACCCGCAAGTCTTGACCAGGAGGGGTGCAGGAGTGGAAAAGAGTGCTGTTTTTTTTTCCTTTGGATGCCCAGGATTTATGGAATTTTATTCCTGGGCTCTCTTCCTGAGTTCAGGCTCAGCACCAGCCTGAAGAAGCTATCTTTTAGCCCTGCTTCCTCTGCTATCTCCCTTCTCATGGAGACTTCTAGATTCCTTGGTAGATTCTCCCCTGGACTGAGTGAGTTTAATGCTTACCAGAGACTCAATTAGATAGACTCCAGGTACTCCAATCTCTACTGCCAGCCCAAACTCAGAACTAATGAGGCACAACCAAAAACAACTGCTCTGTCTCCTCAAGTTCTTTTTTTATGGAGCCCATAAATTCCTAGGAGGAAAATATCCTTGGTGAGTGGTTTTAAACAAGGACCCACATTTCCTAAACAGCATCTTCTCTGTGGTTGTACAAGTGTTGTTCTACCCTGAGGAGTGGGCTGAGACCCTGGTGTAGTTGTAGTCTGTCTCTGGAGCAGTGAGGAAGGGGAGGAGCTTGGGCACGAGAAAGCAGCCCTTGTATTCTCTGCAGGTATACTACAGGTGCTGGCAATTTCTAAGCATCACTGAAACATCTCAGATTCCCCAGTCACATAAGGTAAGAGAGCAAGTCACCTGTGGAGAGCTGATGCTCAGGGATCTTTCATTAATAATGGTCATCACTATGGAAATTTACTTATTAGCCCTTGAAACAACACTTCCTTCCAGACTGACAATGTGAGTCACTGGGCGTATTAAATCCCCGTCACTCCTTTTTGCATAGCATTTTAATAGCCTGCAATGTGCTTCCTTAAGCCTTCTTTGTCTGAAGCCTATAAAAACCTAGTCGAACAGTTATTATTCCCACCTGATTAATCAGACCGGGGATTTAAGAGCCTAAGCAATGCTTGTTGCTTTTTAAACAGTTGCTTTAAAACATGTGACCAGTTGCTTACTGAGGTGTTTTACTAGTAAACCAAAGACAGGATCCCAGAACTTGGTCAGATGGTCCTCCGGTGTCATCTTGTCCCATGACTCATGATAGACTATCTCCCAGAAGCAGTGCCCGATGACCTCAGGAGAAATAGTTTTGGTGTTCATGTGCCACCCAGGTCACTGTCTTTGGACCCAAAGGAGGAGATACCCAAAGACTCCTGGGTGTTTCTGGAGGCACACAGTTGAGTGGCATGACCTTGGAGGACTGGAGGAATCTGAAGCTCAGTATCTATGGGATCTTGTATGGGTCCTTTTTCTCCATGCTTTGGCTGTCTTGCTGCACACTGGAGCGTTGACCTCAAATCTTATCTCAAACCCTCTTTCCATCCACGATCTCCTGATTGGGTTCTAAGCAATGGCACTGATGGCTACAGGTTGATGAGATGGATTTGCTATCATTAGTGCCAACTTGATTAATGCCCAGCATTGTCAATGGCTCTCCCTTGAAGCCTTCTGCTAAGCTGCTCACCCAGCAAGCTGGCCTTACATTGGCATTTTCTGTCCCAGCCATCAGTCATTTGCATCTTGGAACATCTCTTATGAACAGCATGGCACATTTGTTTGTCTATTTATCTTCTCAGTGGATGCTGCAAAAATTAGTTTAGATTTGCATCAACGACATGTGTGGTCCAGGTCAAGTTCCATGAATCGCTGTTTTTACACTGTGGGTGACTTATTGGGTTCACACACTGGGAATGAATTCTTCCCTGACTGTATTGAAGCAAAAACACATACACGCTCCACTCCTTCCTCTGTGTCTTAGAGATTAGATGCTATGAAATCTGCACAACATTCTAGTTCAAATTTCTTTTGTTAGATGAGTGTCCAATTTTAGGGTGTGTAATTAATTTTTAATTAAGGGAATTTATGTGGCATTAAAAAAAAAAAGCACATTCTACCTGCTTGTTCCTACCTAACTGGCATTTATTACAGGAAGGGAACTGAGAGCCATGTTGGCAAGAAGGGAGTCTTACTCTTAAATCAAACTGGAGATGATATGAAGACGATCTTTTAATATAGAGGATTTGTGGGTAGGCTTGGGCTAGAGCTGGAATTCAGGGCTGGGCTGGGATCCCACCTGGTAGGGACTTCATACTTCCCAGGCCTAGGAGAGCCAGGTGCTTAGGGGTAAACAAGCCAAGAGACACAAAAAGGAATGGCGACATGGTGAGGATGAAGTCAAATCGTGTGTCCGGGCCAACAGCTACAGCTTTCTTGCTGACTTTAATGGGGGCGTTGGAAAGCTTGTGAACTGTGTAAATTAAACCTGGCAGAAACCAGTCCTTCTGAAGGCTTTGGGTCTCATAAATTGTAGTGTGGACAACCTCATTAAAGACCTGGCATCTTGGTTGCTACATTAAAGTAGAGGCCCAGTCACAGATGGCTGCCTATGGCCACTGTTCTACAGGGCAGGAGAGCTGGATAGAAGCCTCAGCTTACCTCTAGGTCTGTGAGACCACGAAGAAGTCCCTTTAATCTTGGCTATAGATTCCTAGTACCAACATCCTCTAAACCCAGACCTTTCCCTGGGCCAGGGCTCCTGGTTCCACAGACATGAGAATCACATAGCAAATGGACCACTGAAAGCTGTCAGAAGAGGAATAACATGTTCCACAAGCATTGGAGATAATACCTAGGTGTTCCCAAATCTGAGAACCTCTCACATTGGATATATGGACCTCTAGTTTCTTCTCTCTTTAGGGGAATTATAAGCCATGGCCAAGACTCACCAACCCTTGCTTTCACTGTCCTGGGTTCCTCCATGTCCAGGAACTCCTTTTGAACCCAGACCACATTTCTGTAATGACTCTAGGAGGCCCAATACAAATTCTGTTCAGTTTGTGTTGATAATATCTGTTAAGGTGTAGGAAAAATGATTCCAGGTTCCAAGTTCATTTCTGCTTGTTAGTAGAGTGAATACCAACTCAACTCATGGATTTTTCTTAAGAATACAGTCTAATGAACAGGTTTCTGCAAAGGTCAGATGAGATCATATGCCTATAGAACAATAAATATGTAGGTTTTTACTGAGAGCTAACTATAGAGGCATGGGGTTTAGAGAATTGGTCATGAAACATAGGCAGAGAGATCCAGGAAGAGGTCGATTAGGTAGGACCAGTCTTAGAGACCCACGGATGCTGTGGGCCTTCTTCATATCACATGGTAGAGCTGAGGCTCTAGAGAGCAAGATTCTTAGAGTAAAAATAATGATGGTATCAAGCTCAAAGCAATTTCCAGCAGAAATAATAGTTATAAAAAAATCACACCTGCAATGATGAGTTTCATCTCTATTTGCCTCTGGAGTCAACTCATGATCTGATTTTGCTTTCTCAACCTGGCTTCCTCAAGGCCCAATCTTGCTATAGTCTCTGTTGCAAGATGTGAATACACTCTACTCTATGGTCCATCTATGGTCCATGTCTCTTTGCATCATATTAGATATCAAGATTTTTCAGCTTCTAATAGTGGTTGTGCAACCAGTTTTAGCGGTCTAGAGTTGTCTCAATTTGAGCAATTCCTCCTACCTCAGATGCCACTTCCTTGATCTACTTGATAGTTCTCCTTGAAAAAAGACTTGTGTCTCCTTCCAAGCAGAAGGGTTTGGCTTACTCATGTTACCTCCAATAGAGTGCCTGGCACATTGCAAGTATTAATGATTTTACATCAAGGAAGGACAAACGTGATCACCAAGTTCAAGTAGATGCGTGCCAGGAGGGTTTGGGGTCCTGTTAGAAATTTCTCATTCTTTTTCAGTTATGCCAAAAGGAAAGTTCCAAGTTCATTCTCCTCCATTCTTCCCATCTGATTCAGTGCTTAGTTTACCAGAGGGCTGTTTTCAGAAGTAAGGGTGGCTTGTAAATCTAGTTTGATACAGTGGGCACAGAGATATTGGGACTGGCATTGAAGGATAAGAGAGAACCAGCCAAGGGAAATGGCTATCTATTGAGGAGCCAGGGTGGGAAGGGTGTCTAGAAACAGAGCAAATGCTATAATGGCCGAGAATGGTTGGTCACAAAGGGTCAAAATGTTTGTGTATAGGAGAAGGGAGAAGCATAGGCAGAAAGAATCCTGAAAAGGGGTGTGTATTTTATATAATGAATCTAAACAACTGACTTCAAAACACTAATTCTGGTTATTTTTAAAACTTAATTAAATTTTAAGTTAAGTAAATAAGAAACTAAATGTGTGTGTGTGTGTTGTATGTGTCTGCTTGTCTATATTTGTACCATGTGCATGTAGGTGTTGGTAAAGGCCAGAAGAAGGCATTGGAGCCCCTGGAACTAGAGTTGTGGAAGCTGGGAAACAAATCTGGGTCCTTTGCAAGAACAGCAAGCATTCGTAACTGCTGAGCCATCTCTCCAGGCCAGCTGGTAAGTCTTAATGAAGTTCACTCTGAGTGATTTGGAGAGATTGAGTTGGAGAGTGAATGGAAGTGTGAAGAGCCAGCTGGCTCGCTGCCTCTGGGACTGACCACGCAAGTTATCAAGATGGCTTGGGTGAGGCTGATGATTATATAGAGCTAAAGAGACATGAGGGGGCATGGGTGACATGCTGGAGATGCCCCAACGGGGTGAGTGGCTTGAAGGTGAGGATGAGAAAGTTGGCAACAGGAGACATGGCATCAGGATGAAACCAGGGATGCCAGGTAACCTGGAAGGACACTGAGGGCTTGGTTCACGTTCTTTCTCCCTGTGACTTTCCTAAGAACCACACAGATTCCTGAAGGCCATCAGAAGAAGGCAGAGCATGCTTCATTTTCACGGTTGAGCACGCTGAAGAAATTAAAAATGTCTTTTTCCTTTGCAGCCCCAATAGCTCCTTCATTTTGTTACATGGTCTTTTTTTTCCAAAGGTTTCCCTATTTGACATTTATCTTCATTGCTTTCTCTGAAAAGACACACCAATAATTTTATTTTTAATATTATAAATGACCCCTATGAACACTTTACCATTAATCTTCCCGAACCATGGTGATATTTAACAATTCCACACCACGACTCCTCACAAAACACGTCATTTTCTTCTCTTGTTTGTTCAGTAAATAATGAACAATTCCAATTGTACTTTGGAGAATTAATACCAATCACAAATAAATTAAAGCTGCAAGTGTGATTACTGCAGGGACCAGGCTTCAGGCTCTGTAGCAGAGAAGACTGTTTGGAATGGGAGAGGAAAGGAAGAGTGGATGACAGAGGCATCATTCAGGCTGGAGGAATGAAGACAGGACCAACTGGTCAGGAGTGGTAGCTCCTGAGCACCCCAGTTTGAAAATGTATAGACTCAGCCCTCTTGAAGCTAGAAGGAAGGCCACCGTTGGAGACTGGCTCCATCTATGTTAGCCATGGTAGAAGGGGTAGAGATTGGCTGAAAGGACAGGAAAGCTATTAGATATTGATGCAGATACCAGTCATGCTAATGGTAGCCACACCCTCAACATGAATATATATAATTTGGCTCTTATAGAAAATATATGAAATAATTGTTCTCTCCTGCTTTTTTTATTTTTGTTTATTTTTTGACAGCCTTGTTATAAAGCCCATGAACCCACTGTGGATTACAGATGTACTCTGCTGTGCCTGCTTATCATCTGCTTTTACTGAGATGAAAACTGGACCCCAGAGAAGGATTTGTGCGGTCATTTTCAAGGTCAGAGCAAAAGTAGTAGCACTAAGATTTTATGTCTGTCTCACTGGGAAGCCCACATTTTTAACCAACTTTCTAGAGCCATCAGAGTAGGAAAGGCCATTGTAGTAGGCACAGGAATAAATAGAGTGGACTGTGAACTTCAAGCCAGTAGAGCATATACATGGTTGGCTGGCTAGAGATAAGCCCTCAAGGTGGTGCATAGTTGTAATCCAAGAACTTGGGAGGCAGAGGCAGGGGACAATGGGTTTGAAATTGTTAGAGGTACATAACAAGACTGTCTGAAAACAACCATATTCATAACAAAGCAAGAACAAACAACAATCTCAGGCTGGGGAGAGAGAGAGAGAGAGAGAGAGAGAGAGAGAGAGAGAGAGAGAGAGAGAGAGAGAGAGAGAGAGATGAGAGGAGGCAGGGGGAAGGAGAAGAGAGGAGAGGGAGAGGGAGAGAGGGGGAGGGGGAGAGAAGGGAGAGTGCCAGGCAAGCACAGCAGTAGTTTTAGTGAGCCACTGAAAGTGGTAAGCTAGAGGGTGAGGCAATGGAATTCTAAGACAGGATCTTGGTCTCTTAAAAGACTAACAAGGTGTTCTTAGAGCATTGATAGCTACTAAGACAAAGTCAATAAAAGATTGACCTGAATATCAGACTTCATGGTATGTCCCCCTGAACCACACAAAAATGTCATCCCTGTTAGAGGTTATTATTGAGTGTGTGTGTGTGTATGCGTTTCTTTACTCATCATTGTGAAAAAAAAACACATAACAGAAGCAGCCTCCAGGAGGAGACACTTATTTTGGCCCATAGAATCTGAGGGTACAATAAGTCATCCTGGTGTGCAAAGCATAGAGGCCAGGGGCTGAGTGGAGCACTGGGAAACTGAGGCAGTAGTTAGGATAGCTAACACAGGCTGGATCAGGAATCAGGAACTCAGGATGTGACTAGAAATGGGTGTATCCCTCAAGGCTTGCCTAGACTCATTCTCTGCTGCTTGCTGAGCCACATGTTATATGACCTCCCCAGCTAAGCGCCTGAAGCTTGAGTCTGTGGGGGAACATCCTAGCCCAAATAGTAACAGGGTCGGATGAGCAGATCATAAACAAGTGCTCTGTAAACCACTTCGTGGTAGCGAATGATTACATTTTATTTGTAGTATGAGCCACCTGATGGGCACACAATGGGTTCACTGAGACCAGAGAGCTTCAGTCCCTCACCTCCTCATCTTCACAGAAATGCTACTTTTCAGGAATGCTTTCCCTGAGACTACATCTTAAATCCTTGCCCTATCCCCAGTTAGACTCACTTCTCTCTATGGTCTTCCTTCTTGCTGCTTGCTTCAGACAACATTCACTTTCTTTATTCATTTGGATGGATCTTACTTCCCAGTTAGCATTCACAGGATGGAAAGAGAACTTGCTGGATTTTCTGTACTAAGTACCCAGAGTCTAGAACACTGTCTGATATGCTGTGGGGGTGTGATAAATGTTTGCTGAAAGCGTAAGTGGCCACTGCTGTTTAAGAAACACTTTATGGAATAGGCTCTGAAGGGGAATTTGTGCCTCGTTCACAATTTAGAGTAGATATTTTAGAGGAAAGGCATTTTGCTGAGGAGGACTTTAATGGAACCCCAATTCCCATGACTACATGTGGGAAAGCTGGGATTTGTCTATATGGAAAATAAACCAAGCAGAGGCACGATGCAATGTTAGCAACCTTAAAAAAATGTACTTGGAGCTATTAACTTCATGCAGGAAGACAGCTGCATATGTATACCTTCGTAGATCTAGGGGACTGATAAAGCTGTGGCAGGCAAGCTGTTGTGTGCTGTGTCACACACAGAGAGCAGAGCAGATGACTAATTTATAGTAAAGTGGTGAGAGGCTGGGAGACAGCCAGAAAGAGCTCCTTTTAGACACGAAATAAGGCAGTGGCTCTGATCTAGCAGTGGGGAGTAGATAGGCCATCCTTCCAGCCAGTGAGACAGGGCTTCCTAGAGGACATGAGAAGAACTTTGTTGCTGTTTAGTTTGATAGACAGGCCAGGCTCAGGACATGTGGGAATGGGGATGAAGCTCCCGTGAAAAGACCAAAGGATGCTTGTATTGGTGAGGAGTCCAGAAGTTCCTGGCATGGTTTTGTTTTTAGTTCCTTTATAAGATTCTCAGGTTAGAGTTGAACCCTAGAAGTATAAAACAGGGAGAAAAGTTATGAAGAAGAAGGAGAAGAAGAAGAAGTAAGAGGAGGAGGAGGAGGGGGAGGAGGAAAACAAGGAAGAAGAGAAGGAGGAATGACAGGTAGGGAGGAAGGGATGATGATGTGGTGGTGATGAAGCAACAGTCCATGAGCACCTACTATGCACTGGTCACCTTTTCTTATACTGCCTTCTCTCGATTCCTTGAGGGTCATAAATGAAACACACAAGAAGTTCACCCATGCAGGATGGCAAATGTCAGAGTTATGGAAAATAGCTGGTGTCAGTGAACAAATGGAAACCTATATGTATTATTGATGGGATTGTAAAATCCAAGTGCAGTGTAAAACAATATAGAAAGTACTCCAACAAAGCACAAGCAAGCCAGAATTACCTCAGGACTTAACTTGTGGCAGGCAAATACCTCCCCTCAACTTCCTGAAGCACACAGCTGCACCTTATTGGTGGCAGTGGGCCCTAGCTCCTGAGAAGGCTGCATCTATTCTGGCTTGCCCCTTCTGGCTCTCTGTTATTGCACTTGGGACACCAGAGGGGAGCCAGCAGGTGTCAGAGAGGGCTGGCTCAGACCGTGGGCATCATGCAATTTTGTATTCTGATCCCAAAGGAACAGCAGCAGAACCTTCCTCAGTCACCACCAAGTGCTGACTGAGCAGTATCCTTGTCTTTTGTAGCTCTCAGGTTAAAGACCAGTTCTACCAGGGAATCATCTGAGACATTGCCAGGGGATGCTCTACTATCCTGGGATGCCTTAGGTCAAAAGTAGATTGCTCAGGTCTAGGGATGTAGTTCAGCTGGTACAGTGCTTGCCTAGCATGTACAGAGCCTGAGGTTTGATCCCCAGCACTGCATCAGCCCGGTGTGGTGGTGGTACATGACTATAGTTCTAGTTCTCAGGAGGTAGGTTGTGGCCAGCTACACAGTGAGTTTGAGGTTAGCCTGTGCTAAATTAAAGCCATTCTTTACAAAAAAGGCCAGTTTTGCAAAGCAAGTTGCCTAGACCAGATGCTTGGCCAAAAGGCTAGACTTGGGATATCTCAGAGCCACGTATCCGATTCCCTGCCCATTATGTTGAATGCCAGAGGCATTCTGCCAGCTGAGGGTAAGGATGGAGGGTAGGCTGGGTGGGTAGACTTAGTGTGAGTCTGGAATTGGAGACCTCTGTGAACATTCATAGAAAGGAATTGGATATGAAAGTCCATCTACCCAGGGAGGCCAGGGGATGTGGGTATCACTGCACCCTTACAGTGAGCAGGGTTCCTTTAGATGCTGTAAATTTCTTTAGTCCTGTTACAAGGCTACTTCTTTTCAATGATAACATACAAGCCCCAGGTTTTGAAGGTAATAAACTTAATTATTTCTGCATTTTTATAAAAAAAAAGATTTGAGGACTTGGGTATGGTGGCATACACCTACAGTCCCAACACCTGACAGGCTGAAGGAGGATCATTGCAAATTTGAAGACATTCTGAACTACACAGTGAGTTCAAGGCAAGCCAGAGCTGCATAGTTAAACTCTTGTCTAAAACCAAAACATCAAAAAAACCCTAAGGAAAAAAATCTCCCAAAGAACTTGAGATGACTTGCAACCACTACTTACAGCATAACCTAGAAATAAACAAAACAGGGTGAAGTAAAAATGATATTACAGAACACATAAATCCAGAAAGGATAAGAAAGAAAATTCGACACATTCATCAGCCCCCAGCTCAGCAGTGACTAGGCTTAACAATTTAATATGTTATAGATTTCGGCTTTTAACCCAGGGACTCTGGTGAAAATCTGCCATTTTCTCTCCAGTGACTTTCTAAGGAAGGACCAGCCAGGAGGCACAGGCCTCACGAGTTGCAGAGGAGTCGCAGGGCGGCAGGGACAGGATCCTTTCAGCTTCCAAGTGACAGTGGTGGATCAGCAACCCTCTCTGCCCCTTTCCTGCAAGTGGACAGCCTGCCTCCAGGGAGTGCTTTAACCCATGGACTCACTCATCTGTGCCCGGGATTTACCAGAGGAGAGCTGATCTCCCAGAAGTACTGACACAGGCTTACAGACCCATGGAAGGAACAAGCTCTAGTCAGAGACAGCAAGAACACCTAACACCAGAGATCAACAGATGGAGAAAGGCAAATGCAAGAATCCTACCAACAGAAACCAAGACCACTTGGCTTCATCAGAACCTAGTACTCCCACCACAGCAAGTCCTGGATATCCCAAAACACCGGAAAGGCAAGATTTGGATCTAAAATCATATCTCACGATGGTGCTAGAGGAATTTAAGAAGGATATGAATAACTCCCTTAAAGAAATACAGGAGAACACAGGTAAAGAGGTACAAGCCCTTAAAGAGGAAACAAAAAAAATCCCATAAAGAATTATAGGAGATCACAAGTAAACAAATAGAAGCCCTTAAAGAGGAAACACAAAAATCCTTAAGGAATTAATATATTATAGATTTCTACATAATAACTAAAATGCATATGAGTTTGTGCTTTCTAGAAGCCAAAACAAAAGGAAAAAAAAAAGAACAATTATAAGGTTCAAAGTGTTCATAGTAAATGTTATTTCTGACACTGGATGCTGACAGGAAACATTCTGAGTATTGACACGTGATATAGTTAATAATACTACACTTGACTGTGAAATCAACATAATATAGCACAATATAATGTCTGTCTAGCCATTTCTTTATGCATGCATACCTACATGCATACATGAATGAGTGTATATGTGTAAATATGCATCCATGTGTGAATGCACTGTGTATACATGCATATATATACATATGTATGTATGCCAACATGCATATATATATATATATATATGTACAAATTATATGTATATATGCATGTATGTAGAGATGCTCTAAAATTTATGATAGGAGTATGCCCTGATAAACCCACCAAAACTTGAACATGTCTGTGGTAGTTGAGTGTTTGATCATCAGGGAGTGTCACAATTTGAGAAAGATTAAGAGGTGTGGCTTGGTTGGAGGAAGACTGTCACTGAGGTGGCCTTTGAGGTTTCAAAGCCCACACTAGGCCCAGAGTTGCTCTTTCTGCTCGCAGGTCAGGATTTATCTCTTAGCTCCTTTTCTGGCACTATGCCTGCCTGCTGCCTTGCTCCCTGAGATGATGATAATGGACTAAACCTCTGAAACTGTAATCAAGTCCACAATTAAATGCTTTCTTTTATAATAATTGCCTTAGTTGTGGTATCTCTTCACAGCAATAGTACAGTGACTAAGACAATGCCTTAAGATGACATCATATTGAATGTATCTAAGCTATCAAACACTACAGCTGCCAGCACTATGCTCTGTAGGTCCCAGGGCTTCTCCAGGAATGGTGTAGCTGACTGCGGGCTGTGGCTTACTATCCAGCATCACAGGAGAATGGCATACCATTTAGCCCACCCGAAGAACAAGATTCAAAATTCAAAGTGTGGCTCCCACTGACTGCCATTTCACTACTGTCCACTGGTAAAGCTGAAACATCAACTTGAAGTGTTATAAGTTGTGGACCATCTGTACCACTAATGAGAGTATGAAGCCATGAAGCATATTAGCAAAGGTTGGCAGCACACTTGAAGAATATCACAAACTTATTCAGACCCTTAGACTTTCAGAGTTCCATTGCTAGGGAGAAACCTTTGAGGAAACGGAAGTATACAGATATTTATGCCCTCGGCTGATCATCATATATGAGAGTATTGGAAATAAAAAGTGTCAAGAAGTTTAGGGACAGAGAGATGGTCATAAGAGCCAGCACATCTGTAACAAACATTTTGGGGGAAAAAAGTTGTAACCCATACATGGAAAAATAAAACAAAACCCAAAGCAAAACAGATAGTAAATGAAAAGCCCAGCATTTCCCATATGCAAGGCTGTTGAAAAGCATGTCAGAAACCATTTTTTATATACAATGAAAAGCTAGAGAGAATATATTAAATTGTTAAGCCTAGTCACTGCTGAGCTGGGGGCTGATGAATGTGTCGAATTTTCTTTCTTATCCTTTCTGGATTTATGTGCTTTGTAATGAGAATTACGACTTTTGTAACCTGAAAAAAAAAAATGAAGTTTTTTACTCAAAAAGCTGGAGAAAGCTGATTTGTGTTCTGTCTCTTTTTAGGCAGAAGCTTACACTCTAAAGACACTGGGGGTGGCCCTGTGTCACTATTTACAAAAATCTTTAAAGCATTTTTGTGTCCGGTTTCTCAGTATCTACCCAGGAGACAGGCAAGGTGAGGACTGGGTCTATGTTTAGACAAGAAGAGTAACATGGAAAGGTATCGTTTGAGTGGGTCTCTGTATAGAGACTCCCTTCATACACCTGACCCACTCCTGAAAGGGTCCTGAAGAACCAAGGTTAGTGTGAATGAAGTCATCCAAAGGGTGGATCTTACCTGGGGACAGTCTACTGTGCTGTTGGCACTTATCTGAGCCACCATTTATCCCTGATCAATCACAGTGCTGGGGTGAGTTCTCTAAATCACACTGTAGATGGCTACTTCCGACAGAGCCCCAGATCCCTACTTCATACTACAGTGGATCTCATCATCTGATTTCCTTTGACAATTAAATTATCAAATCAAGTAAAGAGTATGTTTTATGCCCCGTCTTATGCCAGATTTAATGTGTTCCAGGCACAATGCAGTGTGTGGGGAATTTGGATTTACAGGCTTAGGGGGTAAACTGTAAACCATCCACAGCATTCATTTCACTGTGTGAACCAGGAAGCAATCCATGCTGTCCATCTGTCAGAGTCCTGAACTGGAATAGACAATGCAGGGTGGCTGACCTCCACAGGCAGTCCCCAAGAGGGGACTACTTGCTCAGAAATATCATTCCTGGCCCTCTGTTCCAGTCACTGGGACCATTTCACTCCTAATTTCCTGACCTGATGGTCTTCATCTGCTTCCCTGACCTCACTTGTCTTGCTGGAGGAGCAGCGACTCAGGATAATAAAGATCTTCATTTGCACAGCACCCTCTAGAATCTGAAGTTCAACAGGATAAAGGATTTCATTTAATCCTGACAACAACCTGGCAGCATGGGACTGCCAAGGTCATTTTACAGAGGAGGAAGCTGGCTCAAGGTCAGACTCATGATGAAGGGCCCTGAGAACTGGGATATGTGTTCATACCGCTGGTCTAAGGCTCTTTCTAGAATATTCTCAGGCTGCAGTCTTTGACAAGGCTCTTTCTAGAACATTCTCAGGCTGCAGTCTTTGACCCTGTTTAAGATGAGGGACCATGCCCACATTCTTACTTTCCTATAGCCTCTCTATGCTTAGAATTTGTTTTTATTCCTGGGTCCACCCTTTTTCCCCATGAGTACTTAAAACAATGAACTCAAGTTCTGAAGCTCTGCATAAGCAGAGCTCTACCATAGTTTCCTCTTTTGTCTCCTAAGTTACAAGTCTTCTGGCTTCTGATGGGTTAATGGCTTTAGGAAGGATGAAGATAGAGGGGCAAGAGATGCTTACAGCAAAGTTACAGGTACAAACACACATGCACATTTGTGGGTGTGTGCTCACACATGCATACAGGAACATGTAAACCCTCTGTGAACTGCAAGAAAATAGTTCTCACTAGACTTGTCAATAGGGACACAGTCTATTCTAGGGATCCTCCATAGCTCCCTGAGTTTGGAAGAGTCCCACCAGAATGTCCAGAATTCCCTGGACTGTCACAGTACAGTGAAAATTAGCATGATAATATAGATTCCCATAACTTTCCAAAGCATGGGGAATATAGTAAGTTCCAGACTCCACAGACCACCAGACTTCAGGTCTTCAATAACCACTCCCCAACCCCCAGCCTGTCCCATCAATCCTATTACCTCCAGGGTAGTTCCTGCTCATCCCCTGCCAGTCTCAAGCTCCCATGTGGATTGGATTGATCCCTGTTCACCTTGACCAGTATTGTGAATCACTCCACATCCTTCCCACCTACAGGCTTGCAGCTTGGTAACAATTGTGTATTCCTTTATCCAGGCTCTACTAATGTCCCTCAGAGAAAGACCCAAGGTGAAACGACAGGGTACTTTTCCATACCACACACGACTACAGAGACAAAAATGAGAGCCAGCTTGGTCTCTGCTCAAGGTTCTCATATCAGGTACGTCATGATGCCAAAGGGTGCCAGGCTAGACTGAACTCAGCTACTTGCTTCTAATCACACTGGAAGTTTTAATTAGCCTGGAGCTACCCACCAGGAGCAGATCTCCTTGCTCAGCAATGGAAGGTAGGGGTATTTCTAGGAGCATTTTGGGAGAGCCCCTGATGTAACTACTTGGTCTGCCTAGGGTAGGGTGTGAATGGGGAGGGAGCGATGGGGCTGGTGTTCTTAGCTGCTGGCATCAGCCTGAAGTTGAAACCTGGATACTGTACTTAGGGGACAAATAGAGATATAGATCTAAAACCTGAGACCTTTGAGCAAAAAATTTGGGGAACTCACCTCTTTTTATTTCTTATTGATTTTAAGAGACCTTGATACATGGTCCCATCTACCCTTAAGATGCTCAGGCCTCTTGGGCGGAGGGGTGGGAAGATGTGGAGCAAACAGGCAGGGACTTCAATGTGGGTAGCCTTGCCGGCTTCAGCCTGGAGCTAATGACTGCTTGGTAAGTGTGCTGCAACAGGGCTGACCTTCCCCTTGTGCCCTCTGGGAGCTCTGGGTAACCTTTGCTGTTGTATTTGGGTTTCCACACTTTGACATATAACAGCGTCATGCTTCTTAAACACCCACGATTTCTAATTTAGCAGATCTGAGGTGGAGTCTGATCTTTGTATTTCTAACTATGCAGTTTCTGGTGGTGCTGGCCCTTGGCCTGAACCTTGAGAACTTTGACTGTGTGGAGTTTGCTCTAAAGGATGATCTCTGGGGTGTCACATCTCCTCAGAGCCTTTCCTGTGAGCTTGACGTGGGCTGATCTCCAAGGATAAAGGAAATTTTGAGGGTGATAGAGCTGCCTTCCTTTTTTAGAGGAAACATGGTCTGTGTGCCAGTTTGGGTAAGAGTTAGAGTATAACTTACATGATTCTGTCCCCATGCCAGTGAGTCCAAGTGTCTCCATCTCTCAGAAGCTGACTTGGCACACTCTACTTGGCCAGATGGTCCCCCAGGGTGGTCCATCTGCGTCTGCTTATGAAAATGAATGAACTGTGTCTGTAAAATGCTGGCATCTCTCTAGAGAGGGCATCTTCCCACAATTACTGTAATAATAAATGCACTCTGTTCATATGCTGTGCTCTGCGTCCTCTTGGCACCCACGGACCTTAGCTCATGGTGGCTCTGCACCAAATTGGACCATCAGGTCAGTTGAAAGCAAGGTTACAAGGTGGCCATATGTCAATAATACAGTTTATATTGTAATCGTGGAAGCTCTGAGAGAACAGTTTACAAAGTCAGATGGGCCATCTTAGTTATCCAATGAGTCACAGAACTATGACAGGACTCTGGCACTTTATAGGAAAGTCACAGCACTAAAGGCTCAAATGGTTCATGACACAGCTTCTGAAGAAGCCCTCTGACACATGAGAAATTCCATCTTTGCAGTAGTTCTGTAAAACTGTCACTATCTATCCAGTGAGAGCTTAGGGTCTTTTCCTGAGCACACAGAACAATTCTTTTCAATCTTTCTCATGCTGGACTCTTTAATACAGTTCTTCATGTTGTGGTGATCCCCTCCCCCGCAACCATAAGATTATTTCATTGTTACTTCATAACTGTAATTTTGCTACTGGTGTGAATTGTAATGTGAATATCTGATATGCAGAATATCTGATATGTGACCCCCCAAAAGGGTCCCCAAGGTTAATAACTGCTGATGTAGAATGTAGGGGGCTCTGGCAGGTGGCTTATCCTCTGTCGGCCTCAGTTACTCACATGCACAATGGAATATTAACAGACCCTTATTCAGCAGGTCTGTGTGAAGAGCCAATGAGACGGTCTACCAAGCTCTTGTTGCCTGACAAAGAGGTTTTCTGGACACTGGGTGCTTTCCAGCCACTGCTCCATGTTAAAACAGGCTATGGGCCTGCTATCTCCACAGCGTGCATGAACAGCAGAGTCAGCCCTTCTTCTAGGGGCCTTGCTGGGCTCTAATTACTAGGAAGCCGCAGCCTTCTTGGCCTGCAGTGCAGCCTTCCTCTTTGTTCTTGGACTGCAGTGGCTTGAGTTCTTGACAACAGACTCAGCCTGGGCTTTTGCCTCTGTCTATTTGTGGCCTCATCCAGGGAATGCCATTTCAAACTTCTTGTTTGGGATTGATGTCCTCTAGGTTGAGATTCATGGGGCAATGTGGGCTTAATAGTCCATTACAAATCACAGTGGGGAAATCAGAGTGTTTTATACTATGGCAATTGGCACAGCATCTTTCAGGGTAGGGGGTGGTGGCAGAGGGGAGGAGTTTGTTTAGACACAAATCAACTTCACATCTAGGAAGCAGAACTCTTCGGCACCTATGCTGTTTCAAACTCTCAGTACAAATAAAAGAAAAAGAAAAAGGAGGGCAGCATTGACCAATGGCCTCCTTCATTATAGTTTCAGCTCTTGGGCAGCACCTTGCACGTAGCATGAAGAAGTGTGGTGGTCAGGTGACAATGGCCTGGGAGGAGGCACATGATCATGGAGATGTCCTCAACATTGGTTTTCATGCCCAACATAAAGGATATGTTATGCTAAGTGAATGTTGTGTGGGACATACACTCTGACTTATAGGAAGGCTCCAGGATGCCCAAGGAGAACCAGCATCAGCAGGGAGGGTCTCTATCACTATGGCTTACAAAGAAGCATGAGGGCACCTGGCTGGGATGTTTGATGAAATGAGCTAGGAGCATTGTCTGCTCAGAGTGGAGGGAGCTATCTGGAGCCTTGGAGAGCAATTTGTAATCCATAAGAGTATTTTCTGATGGCAGATGATGAGCTGTTGGTCATCAGGCAAAGGCTTGGATAATTGGCTTGGTCTTCCTAGGTCTTACTTATTCCTGTCATTTCTACACTCTTACTCCTGTTGCTCAATTGGAGAACTAATGACAGGAGAGCAAGTGAGATACCAGGAATGAAAGTCCATCACTGTTATTAGCCATGGAAACATGGAATGGGGGATGGTCATCTGTGCTTGGGGAAGCTAAAGGAGTTAGTTTCCAGCTCTAGGGGGTAGTTAGGAATAGGAGGGTGTATGGGAAGTGGCAAGGGCCCATCACCTTATGTGGGAAAGGAGGTGTCTCACAAGGAGGCAAAACCAGCAGGGACCAGGGCATGAGGGCATTGGTAGGGAGCTCTTATTCTCCACCACAGCTAGCTCTGGGATGTGCCTGGCTGCATTCATTCTGCAGTAATCTGTACAGTGTACACCCCGCCTCTGATCTCATCAGTACCAAAGGCAAATGAGTTTATTTGACCACGTCTTCATTTCGCTAAAGAAAACAAAAAAATCTGAGGTCCAGAGAGAAAAAGAGATGTTAGTAGCTGACTTGGGCCTAGGTCAATGTCTGGGTTTTACTTTGTTTCCTCATCCCTCCTTTCCTGACTAAGAGGAAGCCCAGGGTCAACTGAGAGCCATCCCAAGCTTGATGGTTTGTTTCTCTTGTCTGCCGACTTCTCATTTTGTGTGTGTGTTATTTATATTTGCAACAACTCCACTTTTCAAGGAAAAGAGAAAAGAACAGAAAACCCCTCTCTGGAATTGTCCAGCTCAAGAACATAGAGCTCACTTTACTAAGCCTGAGTCTGGGCCATGCATGTACAGCAAGCCTCCTGTGTCTCAGGAGGGAAGAGTGAGGTGTTTACCAGGTGGTGTCAGAGCGCTAGCTTGCTCCCAGTCACCTGCCACCTGCCACCTGGGAGAGCGGTTTTGTCTATTACATATTTGTGTTGAGCTGTAAATGACCTGGAGGCAGTGTGTTGAGGTTTCAATATTTTCTGGTAAAGAAGGTCATGGTGGAGTGAGGGCGTAAAGGAAAGTGTATGTATTGAGAGTTTCCTATTAGGGAAAGCCAGATAGAATTGTCGGCAATGGACCATTTTGGTTCTATAAAAAAGCAATTTCATGGGAGTCAACCTAGTGCATTCCCAGTCCGTGCTGAATTCTTCAAAGGCATTCCACAGGGGACCCTTGGTACTTCTTTTTGCCTGCTTAGGATATAGAAACCCAAATACATGAAGGCTGGTGTTTCCAATAAAGAGAGGCCATTTTGACCCTTGTGTAGAGGAGAACTTCAACTCTGACACTGAGCCATTTCTTTTACCCTTGAATGCCATGTATGACCTTCAAGCTAGTCTTCTATGCTGGCCACTAGGTCTTTTTGAATTTGACTTCTGCGTGTATCAAGAGCCATGGAGCTAGTCATGGCCTAGGGAAGGTAGATAGTTCATAGAGGCCAACATTAGTATGTTCCCCACTTTGGGTCCTAATGAGCCTCTCCCACTAGTTCTTCTGTATTTTGTGGCCCTTTCTGGATGGGGTCAAAGAGTGGCTCTTTTTTGTAGGCTGGCCAACAATGACCTGTGATTTTTGTGGCTTAAAGCCTGGTTTGGGTCAATCTGGGCCTTGTTTTTATTTATTTGAAACCAGGATAGGGCTGATCCAGTGTGAAAGTCGAAGTGAATTATTGGGTAGAACTGAGAGCATTTTTTGGGGGGGTGGTGCAGAATCTGTCTGAGTCTAGAAGAAGCTCATCAGAGTAGGGTAGGGGAGCAGAGAAGCATCCCAAACTGAAGCTGGAATGAAGTGCATGGGAGACAGTGTTTGCTCTCCAGCCTTGCTCCTGCGTGTCTCATTCTGGAGACAAGCTAAACCCTGGAAGCTTTCATTACACCTAAGCCATCAGTCATCCCGCCTTGCCACACCCCACTGGAGTGTAATGCTTGACCAATTTTGTCTGAAACTTTCTGGTTCCCATTTCAGGCTATGAATAACTTACAGTACACCCACTTTTCTTCATGATGATGATACTCAGCATCCACCCTACAAATGGACTGGTTTCTTAGGCAGATGGCCAGCTTGTGGCCACCTGTGCCATTTCTCAGGTGATTAGAACTCAAGCTCTTCCATGTGTGTCACAGAGAGCAGTCACCTGATCTCAGCTCCCTCCCCTCCTAGAATAAGGACATCCTGATACCCAACTGTTTATAAGGAGAAACAAAGTCACACCACACTGGCCCAAAGCAGGCCCCTGAATTCCTGTATGAATGCTGCTTCTGTTGAACCTCTTGCTGTCTCCTGAAGTACCTACTGAGTTCTTGAAGCACAAGCTGCTCAGCTCATTCTGCTTCAGGCTCCCCCAAACAGCCCTCCCACCCCAACATCCAGACATGATACTTATCCTTGATAAGTCTCTGCTACGCATGGCCAGCCTGCTGCCACTACCCCATCCTGCAGCAGAGGCATGCTGCCCAATGGGCCCTAGCATCGACTGAGTGGCCACACTGGAAGGGAGGGCCTGCTAGTGCCAGGGGGCACTTCTGCTGATTCAATCTCAGCTAATTAAGAGTCACTGAGCTGTTGGATGCAAGGCCATTTGGATTAGCCATTAAAACTTATGACTGCGAGCTTCCCAATGTCTTTCCTTTTTGCTCTACTCTGTCTATTCCCTTATGTGTGCCTGACATTGTAGGGAGCACAACTCTAAAGTCTGGGGCATCCTGACAAAGATCAATAAAGCCAGACCTGGGCAGGTCTCCAAGACTCTCTGGCTTCTGTACCAGGCTCTTCAGGGTCTTAAGGCCAGTGATGTCCTGGAACCAACTGTGTTCATCTCTTCCCAGTTCCATGCTCAGTGACCTCATGGAGCCATCTCATAATTGGCCACCATGGGAGCATTTATAGAATGGAAATTGGCAAATGGTAAAAATCAAGGCTTTCACCCTCCTGCCACCTGAAGAGCCACTTGTTAAACATTTGCTAGCACACCACTGCCAAGACCTCTGCAGGAGCCACACAGGAGCCCCATGAGGTTTGCTGGTGGAGGCTGCCGGTGAGGACCACAGTCTCCCTCCCCTTCCCCCCACCCTGAGGGAACCTGGGCAGCCCTGCATTTGTCCCGCAGAACTATGGCAGTTTACTGAGCACAAAACACAGGCTGGTCCTTGTGCTGAGGCTTGAAGTATCAATTCTCTTCAGGTCCTTAGACAGACAAGAACAGAGAGTGCCATTAACTGCCTCCTCAGAGAGAAGGAAAAGAAAACTCATAGAGGTCTTGTTGCTCATCCTGTATCACACAGCTGGTGAGGGTGGTATCAGGATTTGAGTTCAAGCACTCTGACACTCAGCCCACACTCCTGATCTCTATGCTGAACTGTTTCTTGGCATCAGATTTACTTCATTAAAAAAGAAAGAAAGAAAGAAAGAAAGAAAGAAAGAAAGAAAGAAAGAGAAAGAAAGAAATTCCACATCTATGGGGCAGGCTTCGTCAGCAAAGTGCTTTCCAAGCAAGCACACAGACCTGAGTTTGAGTCTTCAGCACTGTGCCATGTAAACTCCAGCTGTGGTGATGTGGACCTGTGAGTCGAGACAGACAGAACAGGCCTAGCTGAACTGGTGAGTTCTGGCTTCAGTGAAAAGCTCTGTCATAGAAGGTAGGCAGCAATTGAGGAAGACAGAATGCTGACTTCTAAGCTCCACACACACCTGTATATGAACATGTAAAACACACGTGCGCACACACACACATCCACCCACCCACACCCACCCACACGCCCACCCATACACACACACACATACACACTTCCCCAAATACCCTAAAAATTTTTTAGAAAAGTAACATTGTCACTGAAGTACTAGTGGAGGAACTGGAGGGCTTCTGCCCTCTGGTTGGCCCTGGCACTTGTAGGTGACTCAGTTGGTAAGCTGACAAGTACCTATGAGACACACTGCAGGCTTAGCCCTCTTCTTCTGCTTGATTCTGGGACAGGAGACTGAGAAGACCCACTGGGGTAGTGAAATCACTCAATCACTTTGAAAATGATGCCTAAATAAATAAAGAAAATCAAGCGTGCCATCTGGGCCCTGTACACAGTGTGGGGCCTGCACGGCTGCTGGCTGCTGTTTAGTCTAGGTTATCGTGGACAGAGAGGGGCCTGAGTTCAGCTGAGGTTAACAAATGCTCCAGGTGTGAACTAAAACCCACTGGCAGAGGAATCCCCCCCCCCCTTATTCCAAAACTCTACATCTGAGTTTCCTCCAAAGGACCCTGTCTCACTTGCTGGAGCCCCTGTCCCACCAACCTCAGAGTGAGGAGCTTGAGTCTGGCTGTGGTGGCTACTTCTGCCTTCACATATGAGCTACAAGAGAGTATTAGTTGTTCTGTTAATCTCTAAAACTGGGACATCTAATTGCCATATGGGTTGTGGTGCGGGGACAGGCTGGCACATTGCAGGTGCTCAGCATGAGGTCAGGTACCTGAGCAGGACTAAATATTCCTCAGCAATGATTGATGGTGATGCTGCTCTGTGAGTTAGCTTGGAGCCCCTGAGTTCTCCTTATTGCTCTTTTCACTGTTCTTCACTTCAGGAAGGTCCTCCACAGCTTTCTGCCCTAATTTCATCCTCCAGCAAGGCCGGTCATTGTTATCCTTTCTGTATGTCTGCAACAGAATGCCTTTGTCCAGGATCATTATTCAAGAGTAAGACACTAGCGCCTGGTGAGGGCTTTAGTGCTGTGTCCTTGGATGGCAGAAGGCAGAAGGCAAGTCTCTTTCTGAAGGATGCCTAGTCCCATTTGCCAGGATGGAGTGTTCGTGACCCTATGACCCTGAAAGCTTTACCCTGCTTCCTCACATTACCACATCCGCAGTACCTGAATACATTCAAAGCACAATGCTTAGCCTTCATGACTCTTTGGGACAGATAGCTACTCTTTCTTCATTTCATGCGGCACACAGTCATCCTGCTTCTTGCTTTTAGAAGACTAGTTATGTCAGTTCTGTGGCCTCAGCAGCCTTGGCACAGCAGATGCCTTTGCTGGGTGAGGATCACATATGACCAGAATCAGGGTTTTTTCTTTTTTACCTTCTGAGCACCAGGACAAATCACAATGCCATATACTCTCTAAGTATGGCCAATCCTTGTCCACCCTTCCCAGGGAGTATTTTTGATCTATTGTGTCAAGTACGAGGGCTGGACTGTGACTTGCCATGCTCGCCCAATACTGGTTTCCCCTGTGGAATCTTCAGCTGATGACTTAGCAGAAGCCAGGGAGTCTGGAGTAAGCCACGGGCTTCTTGGAGGATGGGAGGACAGAGTTGCCAACAATGGTCAAGCTTGCTTTTCAGAAACCATCCTTTCAGTTTCTGAGATGCTCAGTGGTAGATCATTGGCTTGGACTCTCACAGGCCACATGTAAAATCTCCCTAGCATGTGACAGGCACACAGTATGCTACCTGGGCTGAGGCTAATGAGAACTTAAGTATTGATCAAATTTTGGAGCCAGTGATCAGCAGAGAGAAGACTAAAGTTGTAGACTGTAGGCAAGAACCAGAGTTCCTCACCAATATAAAATCAAGTCTCTGGGGCAGCACCTCTGAGTTTTGGGTCATAAATAACTCCAACAAGGAAAGCTGGAGAAATATTTTGAAAAATCCCCATGACTGCATGGCAGTGGACACATTCCTTAAAATCGCCAAGGATGTTGTCACAAGATACTCACTAATTTGGAAATTTAAATCTCTCAAAGGTGGTTGGTAGGATTAATCAAATTTTATCATTTTTAAACAGATATTCTGGTTCTAAGTGGACAGTGAACATGGAGGAAAGATCAGAGAAAAGCAAAAGTGCTGAAAAGATCAGGTCAATATTTGAATTAGGGAGACAGCCTATTTCTATTTAGGGCTCTCCAGCTTGTTTGTCTCCAAATAAGAACTGAAATCTCCCAGCACCTGGATCCTCGAAATCTCTGGTTGACAGCAGATTCTCCTATGAGCACTAGAGGAAGCTTTCTCATCTTAAGATTGCTCAGGCATCAAGAAAAGCTGGTTGCTCATTTGTTGAACTATCAAGTGGGTGGACTGCCCATGGTGCCCGCCTTATTTTACAGCTTCTCATCTGATTGTTATAAAACAAGCTGTGGGCCCATAGACAGGCAGATGCAACACAACTGCATTCACTTGGCATCACCTGTTCATGTGGGTACTAATTTCCTTACACAGAATTGACATATATGCATCACCTTTATTACTATACAAGCTCTGTGAGGATCAGTGGTTCCCTACATTTGTAGATGAATAACCCATGTGTAGGGACTTAATTAACAAATGCTGACAGCATAGTAGTTTTTAAACCAAGAGATGCACAACTGGGAATGTTCTACATGCAACTTCATAGGTAGCATCTAAAGGTTGATTCTTTAGAAGTAGAGGAGAGAACAGAGAGAGAGCAACGATGATCGAAGGGTAGGGTGAACTTGATCAAGGAGCACAGAGTTACAGTCAGATAGGTAGTAGTTTATTGTTCTAGTCTACTTGAAAGCAGCTATAGTTAACATTGATGTCATGCATATTTCAATACTTTTGCAAGAAAGGACTTTTAATATTCTCACTACAAAGAGTACATATATGTTTGAGTTGATAGATATGCTAATTGCCCCAATTGATCATTACACAAGGTATACATGTTGGAAACATAATGCTGTACCCCAATATATATATAATTATTAAATGTCAACTCAACTCTAAATTAATAACATTAAAATATTTTAGCTCTATAGAAAGTACTGTTGTGCAACTTTGTGTCTATATTTAGCAATACTGTGTTGTGAGTTTAAATGCAGTCTTTAAGGGTCTAGATCTCATGTTATACAGTCTTACCACAACAACACTGGTAGGAAATAAAAATTAAAATAAATAAATAAATAAATAAATAAATAAATAAAAATAAGTTTGTATCTATCTGAAAGGGTGACCCAAAGGTTTGAGTGGGCACAGCTGTACCTGTGTATTCATTGGGTTACTGTTGCAGCCAAGTGCCTACCTCCTGAAGCATGGGTTATCCAAACTGACACTGTCTCCTCTGGGCTCCTCTGAAGTGACGTGATTTGGCTCTCACCCTGTCCCCCATGCAGAGGAGGGTTCCTAGGAAGGTTGCCATCAAGATTTCTCAGTAGGAACTTGACTAATGGCCTGAGAAAGCGTGTTCCTTCTCATGGGGGTGCTTTTTTGAGATGAGGCCAAGCCATGGTATTTCATTAGGATAATAAAGGGAGAAGGGCAGACTCCTAGAATTTGAAAGTCTCTCTCATAATGAAAACTGACTGGTAATTTACGGCTAGTCTATCTAAGGGTGACTTCAGGATCAATACACGCTCCAGTTAGACTTCCAGACAGTCAGTCTCCACAGGCTCTCGCTGCTGCTGGAGGAGGTTGCTTCCACCAGCCCACCTTCCAAAGGTGACCAGCTCCCCTCCACTCCCAGGCTCATGTCCAGACTTAACATCCTGAGAACACACGGTCTCGTTTGGAAGTCTCACTATCCCCTCATGTATACATGCAGGTGCACTCACACACAAGCAAACACATGTACATTCACATGTGCATGCGTACGCACGTACGTACGTATGTACGTACACACACATGTGTGACCTGCCCTCATGTACATGACACACAGTCCGACATTGTCATAGGCAGTTCTTTTGCCCTGCCCATCTCATCCCTTGTAGTATATTTGACAAATCTGTCTTTTTCTGCCCTGATCTGCCACCCTCTGCTTTGAGGACAATTCTACCTTACCCACAGTCAGCAGCACAGCCCCCATGGTACACCTGAGACTGAACAGTCTTTAGGGGTTATATCTGTTAGCAGCACACACTAATTGTACCTGCCAATGGGGTTCAGTCCCACTGATCCAATCCAACTCCACCCTTCCCCCGTCCCGTTTCACACCTTCCCAATCCCTAGTAATCACATTCTATTTTCATGGGGACTTTCCCCTAGACATACGTGAGAGGATGCACAGTGGCTTATTTTCCTGTCTGGCTTGTTTTGTTAACACAATGTCCTTCAAGTTCAATTTATTTTTGCTGCAAATGACAGGAGGATTTCATTTTTATTTATGGTTGAATAAAAGCCCCACGTGCATATGTAGTACATTTTCTCCATTCACTCATCTGTTGATGGGCAGCTAAGCTGATTTGTCTCTTAGCTATTGTGAACAGCGCTGCAGTGATCATGGGCGGGCAGGTATCTCCTTAGTATGCTGATTTCATCTCCTTTGTATGTATACCAGATGTGAATAGCTGCATTATATAGTTAGATCTATTTTCAGCTTTTTGGAGATACCTCTACAGTGGCTGCATCAATCTATATGGCAACCATTAGTGTGTTAGAGTTCCGATTTCCTTACATCTTTGCCAACGCTTACTTTCTGCTTTATGGATAACAGCCATTCCAACAGCAATGAAACGATATTTTATTTGACTTCTGATTTTCGTTTTTCTGATGACAGACACTCTACATTTTTTTCATACATTTGTCGGTCATTTGCATTTCTTCTCTTGAGAGGAGCAAATGTATATTGCCTGTCCAGTGTTTAATTGAGTCATGTGTTTTATTCACCTTTCTTACATCCAAGTAGTGAGGAGTCTATGCCTGAAAGCCCCCTTAGATTTGCAAGCCCCAGCCTGTAGCTTTTCTGTAGTGTTGTCTGCTTTGGCTTTTCTCTCTCTGCAGAGAGTCATCATTGCCATTGAGCCTCCAGGTCCCAAGCACTACTAAGCATGGGTGGCTTTGGTTTCCTTGTTCATTTGGATAATGCAGTGCTGCAAGCTATTGTCAGCATAGCCAATCAGCTTCTGCACTCACAAACCTGTGGAAGGGATAAGCATGTCTGGGGGGTACTTTGGGAAGGGCACAACTGAGAATGGCCAATCAAAATTAACCTTGGTCCATGCCACAGGGCTGATATCCTATAAACCCAGACCCCTGCTCAGTTTCAAACATCGACCAGTCAGAACGGCTTTCATTAGCTGGGGAGCTGGCTCGATGGATGTAAGCAGTTGCCAGGCAAGTATGATGATGGAGATGGGATCCCCAGAATTCACATAGAGGCCAGGCAAGTGTGGTGGTCACTTGCTATCCCAGAACATGGGAGGCGGAGCATCTGTGAAGATGGCAGGGGTCAGAGGGGAGAGGTGCTCTGGGCTTAGGTGGCTGGCTAGCTTAGCCAGAATTGGAAAGTTCTAGATTCAGTGGAACATCCCACCTCACCTCAGTAAATAAAGTGAAAAGCAATTGTGAGCAATTGAGGAAAAAAAAAACCCAGATGGTTTAGGCCTTCAAGTACACATGCAAACACACTCACACATAAGCACCCCCCCCACACACACACACAGAGTTCACCATTGTCATAGACACTTCTTTTGCCTCACCCACCTCATCTCCTGCAGTATATTCAACAAAACTGTCTTTTCCCACTCTAGTTCAATTTGGGGAAATTCTCTCACTGCCCACCTGACAGCAGGAGAACCAGAAGGCCTTGGGGTTCAGGAGTCACGGTCTCCTCCTCAAGGCTCTACCCCTGGCACGATGAACACTCTCCTCTAAAGCTAGGCATTGAGCACAAGTTTTCCTAGTGTTTTCCATTAAGGATTTATTTAGTGGGCAGCTTTCCTGGGTACAGCTCTGTCTGCAGCAGGTGCTGGGTATGGTGGAACACAGTATGATTCATTAACTCATATGCACAGAGTTGCAATCTCAGGACAGATATGACAGGAACACAAATAATCGGGAACCGTGATAAAACGTAAGTGCTATCACACTGGTACAAATAAAAGCCTCCAGACGTTTACAGGAGGGGACCTATCTCTAGTCTGACGAGATGAATTAATTATGTTTAATTTATGTGCTTTACAGCTGTGTTTGTATGAGGTTTGCTTATAGATGAGTGGTACTTCTAAGAAGGGTGTTTCTCTAACTCTTCCCCACTCTCAGTCATTGGCACTCTGAAACAAATAGGCCACTAATGGTCCATGACTGATACAGAGAGAAATGCCTCATCTGGGGGAAGGCTCTGAGACTACACTATTGGGAGCTGAGTGGCCAAGGCCATGTAGAGCCTTGTTGTTGGAGATCCTGGAACCTTCAGAAGGCTGGTGACTCTAAAAGGAGATCATCAATGCTGTCTTAAATTGATACCCTTGACTGACGAAGCCGGCCCCCATGCTTTTCAGTGACAACAGCTTTCAGATGGGGGCATAAACCAATTGTTAAAGACCCCTTAGCATTATTCACCAGGGTGGGAGAATTTGTTTTTGGTATCCGGGAAAAACAGCCATTTGGGTAATTGCATTCTGTCTCCCCTTGTCTCTTCAAACGCATTAGCAGGAGATAATATTTCTCATTCCGAGTCCAGAACCATCCCATACAGCTGCCATTAGACAGCTGTCACCTTCCTTTCCATTTCTGTATGCATTTCTCAGCAGGAAGAATAGCTCTCTGTGTGTCAGCCGCATTGATCTTGGGTGTAGGCAATGCTTGTGCTACCTGGAAGCCATGAGGTAAAGTGGGAAGGCAATGGGCTAGGAGTTGAATGACTGTGGCCCGTGTGACCTTCGGTAAGGTCATTTAATCTCTCTGGATCTTGAGTTCTTAAGTTGTGAAGTGAGGAGGCTGGGAAAGGTAAGCACTGGGGATCAGCAATTTGGAGACACGATACAAGGGACTAGGGTACTCAGGCATGGATGGGAAGGAACTTAGAAGAAAGTGGGGGGTCGGGGCTAGGCTTATACTTATAGTAGTGTTTTGGCCAAGTATGGGCTCTCTATGGCTGCTTCTCTGGGATGGAACCCCTTCAAGACAATTCACTACATGATTCTTGTGCATCATCTCCCACCAACATGGAGTCCTTAAGATCTTAGTCCTTCCTTGTTCACTATTGATTTAAAGCCTCAGCTTGGCTTCCTTTGAAACAAATGCTTTACATTGGTCATCCCCTTCCTGTGGTCATTGTTCAAGAGCTCTATCAGGGCTCTGTTTCCATCAATCATCATGGGATGTTACAGGAAGGAGCTTGTAGGCAGGGCACATAGGCATAGGGGGTGATGTGGGACTTGGGGAAAGTGGAGGAAATAGAGGAGAAACAGAAAGGAAACAGAAGGCCGAAGGGACCAAGGTGCTCAGGCATGGATGAGAAGAAGCATGGAAGAAAGTGGGGGTGGGGTGAGGTTAGGGGTGAGGATGGGGTGGGGTAGGCTTATAGAAGTCATTAGAAGGAGCACAAACAAGGAGACAGATCCAGATCAATGCCAGCAGGCTACAGAAACAGGTGCTAGAAGCCTAAAAAGGTTCTTTCCTTCCTTCCTTCACTTCGTTCTTTCTTCCTCCCAACAAACACATATTATCAGCTCACAATCTGACATGGTACTGTAGTTTCTCAAGAGGCAAACATGAATAAAACATGCTCGTTGAATGCGAGGGGTTGACAGTATATTAGGGGGAGGCAGAGTGTTTAATGTGTGACAAGGTGTGACTATCGGAAGAGGAGTGTGTACAGCCAGGAGTGAATGGATCCTACTGGGGACATACGGAGTGGGGTAACAGGAGGCAGGGGGCTCAAGAGAGGTTTTGCACAACCAGCTACTCTCAAGAGCGAAGCAGAATTTCCATGTCACTCTGTGCTTTCCCATCCTGCATCCTTTGGCTTTGTTGTAGCATCCTGCTTTGTGCAATCAAAACATCTTCCACATTTCCATGGCTCTGTGATGAGTTTTATCCACAGTCACCACACTGTGTGGGAACTACTTCCTTACACATCTGTCTTTCCCAGGCACTGAGCCTCTTTAAGGACAGAAATGGTTAAATGACCTTCACATTTAAATTGCCCAGGATACCTAGTAAGGTACCAGCCAAGAGTGGGTACTCTTTCTCGCCCACATGAAACCCGAGTCAGTGTGAGGCACATAGACTTGTTTTTCACACCAAGCAACTGCTCACCCAGTGTTTCAATCCCACTGCACTCTGCTGTGGAAAGCTGTTTCTCTGGATGCTTTCATCAGCATCCATGGTTTGCCTGGCCTGGCCTCTTTCCTTTTCATGTCTTCCTCTCTTTCGTTTCCTTGGGACTCTACTAGTTACCCCTAGTTTCTCTTTCACAGTGTCTATTCAGGCAGATCCCCAGTGCACACTGATGTCATATGCTCACAGCTCTTGGGAATGCTGGGAATCACTGGGTTTTGTTTGAGACTTTAGCATATCTAGGGAATAAGCCTTTTCTGTGGAGTTTCTATGGACTGGTGATCACTTAGTATCAAAAAAGTTTGTCTTTTTTTTTTTTGGTGTTGATGGAACTAGGGGCAGGGGAATTAAACCCATGGCCTTGTGTATGCTAGGAAAAAACTGTCACTGAGCTATGCACACCCTCAGCCCACAACCTATTTTCTGATTTGAAAGTGTAGGAGAAATGACCTGACCTGGCCAACACATTTATTTCTACACACACACACACACACATGCATATATATATATATATATATATATATATATATATATATATATTCAGCCTTATAAGCCTGCTGGACCGCTAACGGCATCCCCGTTCCCAGAACTAAAGGCCAGAATTAAATGCTCTCTAGACTATTGCTAGTTTTGCCTGCATACAGGTTACTTAGTCTATTTTTCTCAGGGAATTGTGTCTTGAATCTTTTGTGCACAAACCCAGGGACCTCAATAATAGACACATTTTAAAAATCCAAATAAATAACTCTTCAATTCATCATTCCCACCTCTGAAAGCAGGATTCTTGGAAAGCTGGTACAATTTGAGTCAACAATTCAGAGACTCTGTCGTCTCTTCAAAAAGTTATTATGAAGTGCATTGAGGAACCCAGATTGCAATCTGCTCTTGAAAAGCACTGGAAAATATAATACCTTAGCTGGATGCTGGGGTAATGGCTGTAAGAAGCAGCATCCCTTCCACGTGAGACCCACTCCTTCCTCCCAAGTTAGGAGTGAGATTAGAAAACCCACCAAATGGCCTCACAGAAATAAATCTAAGTCCTTAAAAATGTCACCGAACCCCACAGTCCCTCATTATTATAGGCTATAAACACAGATTCAAAATGGGAATAATCTAAATATTACCAAGCTAATGTTCTACACTGAATGAGAGTCCTTCATGATTAGGGATTAATTAAAGGGAGGTTATTCAGATATTCGTGTCTAAAATAGATACCTGAGCTTAATAGCAAACACCTGTGTTTAAAAGCAGGCAAAGGAAGAGACTCCCAGCTTTGGTTAATGATAAACCCTGGCATGGGTAAGAAACTGTGGTCTCTGTTGTTGCCCCCTATTTTCTTCCTGAAGAAAGAAACAGAGTACTGTGGGTTGCCATGGTGACTTCTCTGAGGCACAGGTCAATAGCAGAAGTGCTGAAGGGCTGGCTAACTAGGTTGTCTCACCATGGTATCCATACCACTGCTTAGAAGAACTGAATATCCTTGCACATGGACATTAAGAGGGAATGGGCTCTGACAGGCATTCTTACAGTTATTTCAGAGGGGGATACAATCCCTCTCATATTGATGGATCCTTGACAGGCTCCAGAGGACCCCAAAGATCAGTTCAAGGGTCCCTTGCCAAGCTCTGTACAATGACCATGGAATAGCTGGGGCAAAGGGCATCATCAGTCAGGAGGCCTCCTAAGACTGACCGAATCCACTCCAGGGGAGCAAATAGTGAGCAGGGAGCAGGCATGGATAGCATACTCTTAATGTTCTGTTTACTATCATCAGTTCATTCACACACCATCTTCCATCCGTCAAGCTTGTCTTTATGGGGCACTTATGCCTTGGGCATTGTGCCATTGGAGAGCTGGTAGGACCCTTTGGGTGCATGGAGGAGCTTGGGAGAAGTGGTCAGTACAGAATTTTAAGGAACAGGAGGAGAACGAGCTATTTTGAAAATTCCCTATGCTGCCGTGCTACTCAGATTATCTTGCTAATGCTGAGTCTAATTCCATCCTCGTGTGTTACAATTTTATAATGAGAAAGAGTCCAATGCTTAGAAAGGTTTTGCTAGATGAGACCTGTTTTGGGCTTCAGATTTTTTTCTTTTCTTTTCTTTTCTTTTCTTTTCTTTTCTTTTCTTTTCTTTTTTTACTGTAGCATGCTGTCCTCAAAGATTTATCAGCTAGGTGGGCAGGAATACATTCACATGGATCCCGTGTGAACCGAGAGCTGTTAGATTGTGTCAGGAACACACATAGAATTATGTTAAAACCAAAATCGCTGTTGAAGAGAAGTCACAAGGAGGAGATAATTTAGGGCTAGTTAGAGCCAAATGAACAGTTTAAAGGGCAGCGCAGCAGAAATGCTGGAGAATAGATAGTGCTGGGGGTGGGGCTGGGGGTGAGGGTAGGGGTGGAGAAGGGTGGGGGTGGAGTGGGGATGAGACTTGTGGTGATCCTTGGTAATTACATGGGATTGGAATAGGTGGGATGGCCATGCTTGCCTCATCCACAGGATTGCTTGTTGATGTGGTTAGGCCAGAGTATGGATTTATTTAGTAAGAGGCCAAGATGGAGAAAGGTGAGCAGGCTGTCCTGGGCCAGGGAAAGAAGCTGGCTTCTAGGTCTTTAAAGTTTATAGATGGCGGGGTTCCTTAGCAGGAAGAAAAAGAGATGAAAGCCAGGCTCTCAGAAGACAAATCTAGCCATAGTGGAGTTGGAGAGATGGGACTTGGGAGACACTGCAGGACAGGGAGGGAAGGGAGAAATCCATACAACTACAGTTTAATTTCTGAAGTATTAAAAGTAGAAAAAGAAAAGAAATTATAAATAATAAAAACTTCATTGATACATAATAGTTGGACATCTTTGTGGAGAACAATATGGCAGATGTGTTGATTCATATGCACATTGTGGAATGTCTAGCTCAGGATGCTTAGTGTATCAGTTACGGAGTTAGCCTTGTTAGAACTAACAGTAGTGCAATGTATAGCTAAAATGGCGTGGCTCAAGCTCTCAAAGGATGTGGTTATTGTTGTGGGTAACAGGCCTCCTTTTGTTGTAAGCACACCCTATCTGTGACTGACTTTGAAGATATCACCTGAGATCCAAGGTTCCATTATATCTGCCACTCAACGGATACCAGCATTCTATGTTTGATTTCCAATTGAAGACACTGATTGAGCATCTAGTGCTGTTAGGCTCAGCATTGGATTAGAAGGCTCTGAAGCCAAGCTTCCAGGTAGAGTTAACACAAAGCAGGAAGCTTTGAAAGATTCCGTTTCTGTTTGTGGAATAGTTTGAGGAGTATTGGTATTAGGTCGTCTTTGAAGGTCTGATAGAAATCTGCACTAAACCCATCTGGTCCTGGGCTTTTTTGGTTGGTGAGTAGTAGTTGGAAGAAGTAGGAAAAGAATGAAATTAGAGGCAAAAAGTCTAAATTTTACCATGTGGTATCTATAAAACACTAATGCATTTTGGCTTCATTCTGCTAATATGTAAGCCCCCCGCCCCCCAATACAAACCCCAACAAACCTTTAGGCCCTTTCAGATTCTAAACTGTGACTCTAATTCTTTGAGGCAGTTGCATGTGTCTCAGGCTGGTCTCAGAGTTGCTATATAACCTGGGATAAGCGCTCTACCTGCTCTTTACAAGCACTCAACATCCTCACTGAGCTACGTCCCCAGTCCTTAAGCCTTACGCTTTTTAACAGTGAAGAACCGTATAGTCAGCAGAGCCCTAGACAGGAGAAGAGTTGGCAGAAGACTGACTTTAAGCACATTTGTGTTCAGTTCTGTTGGAACATTCTTAGAGCTGTGGAAAAGTCCTACCATGAGCCAACCATGTAGGGTGCGTGTTACTGATCGTTTCCTAGGGTGTCCTGGTGGTACCTGGGACCTAGGGATGGAGTTTCTAGGTGTTGAATACTAAAATGCCCATTCTTGGAATTATGTTACTATATTGGCAAAGGAAAATTTAGAATTTAAGTCAATGTTATTGTCTGTCTTTGCCTATAGCTATAAAGTCCCATATTCCTGTGATTAAGTTCCTAAAATTAATCTAAAATTACCTAGAAGACTACTATATTGCCTGGCTTGCACTTTCTGGTTGATGATCTCAGTTTCCTGCTGTGTTTTGTAGCTCCTGACAGTTCCCCCACACCGGGCTTTTCTGGCTCATTTGCAGGCCCACTCCCTTAAAACTCTCTACAAATTCATGGCACCCTTATTGCGTGCCAGGCATTATGGAAATGTCAGGGATTTGGTGCTAAAGTAAAAGATTCATCATTAGTAATGAGGCAGAGATAACAGACTAAAGAGTTAAGAAGCTTATGGTACCTCAGATGACACTCCTAGGGAGCAGGGAATCTCAGCTTGGAAGGATGCTTTAAATGGAAGATTGGGCTGGTCTCAGAACATACCAAACAGGATTTTCTGTAAGTATCAGTAACAGAGATACAGTGGAAGAAAATCAACACCTAATGACAGAATTCACCAAACAGGGACTGGGTGACTACCTCTTAGCTCTAGGGTCAAACAGAAGTGAGAGGTTATAGCACCTCACTGGCCAGTGGGGCTTGGGAGAAAGTTGCATCAGATAATATGGACATGCATGAATGACTTCTTGTTTTAAAAGCAGAGAAGTGCTAGTTGGTTGGGATTAACCTACCTAGTGCATGCTTCTGGGCATGTGCAAATAGAACATGTGCCTCTTCTTTCGTAAACTGTAAGCTTCCAGCCTCCAAGTTTAGAACCAAAGGTGGACCTTCTTAGAGGAAGCAGTTCAATCTCATAGCTCCCCTTTTCTGTTCTCCTTTCCCTCCTTTTCCTTCCCTCTTCTTTCCCCTTCATTCTGAGATTTGCTGCTTCCTTAGAGAGTCCTATGGACCACCACTGCCATTATAAATCTGGTCTCAGGGCTGGGTGGTATTTAAACCCTTTAAAACATTGTCAAAATCCCAGACAAAACTCCAGGAGCACAACCAATATCAGCCGAGATGTTCAACACAACCTTACTAAAAACTGGGAAAAAGGAAAAGAAAAATTCTCCAGTACTAGCTCTGAGTTTCAGTTCTGTCTTATTGATTCTGGAAGAGGAGGTGGCTTCCTCCAAACCCTCCTTCCTAGATTCTAGTGTCTTCTCATATGATAACCACAGTCTCAGCTCCCATGACTAAGGAGTTCCTTCTAATTCAGTATCTCTCAACCATGCCGAGACCCTTTAATACTCATTCTGTGGTGTCCTCCAATCATACAATTATTTCATTGCTACTTCGTAACTGTAATTTTGCTACTGTTATGAACTGTAGTATAAATATCTGATATGCAGGATGTCTAATACATGACCCTTATTGGGGTTGCAACACACAGGTTGAAAACTGCTACTTTAATTTAACTTCTTGACCACTAGAGGAAAATGAGCACCATCTCATTTACCATTCTCCTAGCCTTTGCCTAGTGACTCACAGTAGCAAAGGCCTCAGCCTTGGTTAAGACCTCATTTGAAACAAGACAGGCACAGAACTATATCCTATGTTCTCATTTACACTTAAAAGTTGGCCTCAATGAATAAGAGGGGAATTGTGATTAGTATATCTGAAAAGAGTTGAGGGAAGGAAGGATGGAGGAAAATAGTTAACAGTTACAGGAGTACACTGAGGGGAAGAATGACTTTTCATTTCCTATAGCACAGTAGAATAAGGATAGTTGACAACAATTAATTGAATATATTCAAATAGCCAGGGACAGGGCTAAGAGGATAACTGAGTGGATAAAACTTATGCTGAGCAAATGTAAAGACCCAAGTTCAAATCTCCAGAACCCATGAGAAGCCTGGTATGGAAACACACATTGGTAATCTCGATGATCCTACAGTGAGATGGGAGGCAGAGGAAGGAGAATCTCTAGAAGCATGCAAACTAACAATGCTGGTTCATGCAGTGACAAACAATAGCAATAGCAAAAGAGGCCTTGTCTCAAATGAAGTGGAAAGCAAGGACTAACACCTGAGGTTGTCTTGTGACCTCTACATGCATGTGCACCACAAATACATACACACACACACACACATACATACACATGCATACACACACATATGTACATTTACACACACATATATGCATATTCACACACATATATAATGCACATACACATATAAATACATACATACACATACAAACATACACACACATACACACACATATACATATATATACACACAATATACATTTATACACATGTATACACATATATATATGCACACATATATACATACACATATACATATACAAATGCATGAGCATGTGCATAAATGAGGCCTTTGCATGTTCCTAACACAAAGAAAATGAGAAACCTGTGATCCATCAGTTACTCTTATATGTTCATCACACACAGGATACATATATGAAAATTCTGCACTATCTCCATGTAACACCTCATAATATGTACTGTGCCCCATAATGTCATGCTGTGTTCCATTATATAATTACTATGTGAGCTTAGGACACAGGAACCGAGGGGAGGCATGGGATGGGAGCCCTCCAGATTCTGTTTCCGCCTTTAGCAGATCCTCTGCTACAGGGCTCCATACCCAAAGAGTACCAGGAGGGAGCAAGCCTCCCAGGAGTGTGGGCAGGCTGAGAGTGCAGGTAGGACCATCATTGCTGCTCAGAGGAACCCATCCCAGAACCCTCAGGACACAGGAACTGAGGGGCTGCCTGCGACAGGAGTCTTCTGGTCTCCATCTGTGCCCAGAGCTGATCTTGTGCCACAGAGCTACATCCAAAAATACTGCCAGGAGAGAGCTGGTCTCCCAGGAGAGCCTACACATCTGTGAGCACAGGTAAGACCACTTCTCTTCAAATTCCTGGCCCATCAGGGACCCTCACAGAGCCATCAGGACACAGGAACCAAGGATCAGCTGAGGGCAGGATCCTTCTGGTCTCTGTCTGTACCCCAGAGCTGACCCTGTACTACAGCTCTCCATACCCAAATTCCTCCCAGAGAGAACTGGTCTCCCATGAATACTGACAAACAGGCTTGTAGGAGGGACAGGCCAAAGTCAGAGACAACAAGACCAGCTAACACCAGAGATAATGAGATGGTGAAAGGCAAGCACAAGAATATAAACAACAGAAGCCAAGATTACTTGGCATCATCAGAACCCAGTTCTCCCACCACAGCAAACCCTGGTTACCCCAAAACACCAGAAAAGCAAGACTCTGATTTAAAATCACATCTCATGATGATGATAGAGGAATTTAAGAAGGACATAAATAACTCCTTTAAAGAAATACAAGAGAACACAGGTGAATAGGTAGAAGTCCTTAAAGAGGAAACACAAAAATCCCTTAAAGAATTGCAGGAAAACACAACCAAACAGGTGAAGGAACTGATGGTTATCCAGGATCTAAAAAGGAAATAGGAACAATAAAGAAATCACTAAGGGAGACAACCCTAGAGATAGAAAACCTAAGAAAGAAACCAGGAGTCATAGATGCAAGAATCACCAACAGAATATAAAAGATAGAAGAGAGAATCTCAGGCACAGAAGACACTATAGAAAACATTGACACAACAGTCAACGGAAATGCAAAAAGCAAAAAACTCCTAACCCAAAACATCCAGGAAATCCAGGATGCAATGAGAAGACCAAACCTAAGGATAATAGGTATAGAAGAAAGCAAAGATTCCCAACTCAAAGGGCCAGAAAATATCTTCAACAAAATTATAGAAGAAAACTGTAACCTAAAGAAAGAGATGCCCATGAACATGCAAGAAGCCTACAGAACTCCAAATAGACTGGACCAGAAAAGAAATTCCTCCTGTCACATAATAATCAAAACACCAAATGCACTAAACAAAGAAAGAATTTTAAAAGCAGTAAGGGAAAAAGGTCAAGTCACATATAAAACAAACCTGTCAGAATTATGCCAGACTTTTCACCAGAGACTATGAAAGCTAGAAGATCCTGGGCATATCTCATACATATCCTAAGAGAACGCCAAACCAGACTACTATACCCAGCAAGACTCTCAATTACCATACATAGAGAAAACAAGACATTCCTTGACAAAACCAAATTTACACAATATCTTTCCACAAATCTAGCCCTACAAAGGATAATAGATGGAAAATGCCAACACAAGGAGGGAAACTACACCCTAGAAAAAGCAAGAAAGTAATCTTCTTTCAACAAAGCCAAAAGAAGATAACCACGCAAACATAAAAATAACATCAAAAATAACAGGGAGCAACAATCAGTAGTCTTTAATATCTCTTAACATCAATGGACTCAATTCCCCAATAAAAAGACACAGACTAACAGACTGGATAAGTAAACAGGACCAACATTTTGCTGCATACAGGAAATGCACCTCAGTGTCAAAGACAAACACTACCTCAGAGTAAAGGGCTGGAAAACAATTTTCCAAGCAAACAGTCCCAAGAAACAAGCTGGAGTAGCCATTCTAATATAAAATCAGATAAAATCAACTTTCAACCAAAAGTCATCAAAGAAGATAAGGAAGGACACTTCATACTCATCAAAGGAAAAAAATATACCAAGAACTCTCAATTCTGAACACCAATGCTCCAAATGCAAGGGCACAAACATTCTTAAAAAAAACTTTACTAAAGCTAAAAACACACATTGCACCTCACACAATAATTGTGGGGGACTTCAATACCCAACTCTCATCAATGGACAGATCATGGAAACAAAAACTAAACAGAGACACAGTGAAACTAACAGAAGTTTTGTACCAAATGGATTTAAAAGATATCTCTAGAACATTTCATCCTAAATCAAAAGAATATACCTTCTCAGCACCGCATGGTATCTTCTCCAAAACGGACCACATAATTGACCACAAATCAGACCTCAACAGATATAAGAAGACTGAAATAATCCCATGCCACCTATCAGATCACTACGGATTAAGGCTGGTCTTCAATAGCAACAAAAACAATAGAAAGCCCACATACACATGGAAGCTGAACAATGCTCTACTCAATGATAACTTGATCAAAGAAGAAATAAAGAAATTAAAGACTTTTTAAAAATTTAATGAAAATGAAGACACAACATACCCAAACTTATAGGTTGTGGAGAAAGAGGATCACTCCTCTGTTGCTGGTGGGATTGCAAGTTGGTACAACCACTCTGGAAATCAGTTTGGCAGTTCCTCAGAAAATTGGACATAGTACTACCTGAGAACCCAGCTATACCACTCCTGGGCATATACCCAGAAGATGCTCCAACATGTAATAAGGACTCTACTATGTTCATAGCAGCCTTATTTATAATAGCCAGAAACTGGAAACAACCCAGATGTCCCTCAACAGAGAAGTGGATACAGAAAATGTGGTACATTTATACAATAGAGTACTACTCAGTGATTAAAAACAATGAAATTATGAAATTCTTAGGCAAATGGATGGAACTAGAAAATATCCTGAGCGAGTTAACCCAATCACAAAAGAACACACATGGTATGCACTCACTGATAAATGGATATTAGCCCAGAAACTCAGAATACCCAAGATACAATTCACAGACTACATGAAGCTCAAAGAAGAAGGAAGACCAAAGTGTGGATATTTCTTTCCTTCTTAGAAGGGGGAACGAAATACCCATGGGAGGAGTTGTAGAGACAAAGTGTGGAGCAGAGACTGAAGGAAAGGTCATACAGAGACTACCCCACCTGGGGATCCATCCCATATACAGTCACCAAACTCAGACACTATTGTGGATGCCAACAAGTGCTTGCTGACAAGAGCCTTATATAACTGTCTCCTGAGGGGCTCTACCAGTGCCTGACCAAATACAGGGGTGGATGCCCTCAGCCAATCATTGGACTGAGCACAGGGTGCTCAATGGAGGAACTAGAGAAAAGTCCCAAGGAACTGAAAGGTTGTGCAGCACCATAGGAGGAACAACAATATGTACCAACCAGTACCCTAAGAGCTCCCAGGGACTCAACCACCATGGAAGGACCCATGGCTCCAGCTGCATATGTAGCAGAGGATGGCCTTGTTGGTCATCAATGGGAGGGAAGGCCCTTGGTCCTGTGAAGGCTCTATGCCCCAGTATAGGGGAATGCCAGGGCCAGGAAGTGGGAGTGGGTTGGTTGGTGAGCAGGGGGAGAGGGGAGGGGCTAGGGGGTTTTTAGAGGGGCAACCAGGAAATGGGCTAACATTTGAAACGTAAATAAAGAAAATATCTAATATAAAAGAAAGGTAAAAAATTACTATATTAAATTAAAAATATATCTGGAAAGATCTTACTCTTCAACTGAAAGACCATGATCCTCTGAGAGATTATCACATCCAGATGACTCACAAAACCCTTTGAGTATATGTGTGAACACTGTCTATGCCCGTGTGTGTGTGTGTGTATGTGTGTGTGTGTGTGTGTCTGTGCACGAATGCTGCTTTCTTAATGAAGGAATGGCAGGCACCTGAGGGGAAGAAGAAAAGAAAAGGAAAGATAGGAGAGAATCAATGGTTCTATGCCAAAAGGGGAGGCTCCATCTGACTATATGCCAGAGCCAGGCCCCAGGTTGCCTCAGCAACCATTTCTATCACCTTGTCCAAAACACAGAGCCTCAGGCCTGAGCCTAAAACAGTAGTGTGAGGCTTTGCGGGTTCTTGTACTGACTGTGGAGATCAACCAGCCAATTCTTCAACCTAGCTTTCTTCCCCTTACAAAAGGAAAAGAAGAGAGTTGAAGGTGTGAATGAGTTAGGAGACACACATTATCCAGAGTCTGGAGAGACATGCGGAAGAGAAGCTGAGGCTAAGGGCACGGAGATGCAGGGAAAGGCTGTCCCCAAGATAGATGACAAACAACTGGCTGGGACAGAGATATGCCTGCATTTGTTTATTTGTTATCAGTCAGTGTAAAAAGGAGGAACAAAGCTGAATGGAGCAGATGCTTTGGCATCACCTATGTCAACAATTAGGAATGGAGAGAAAGGAACAGAGCTGAAGAGAGTATCAGGGGGAAGTGTGTGTCCCATGCATTGATCAGCACAGACATGAAAGGTGACAGCAGGATAGACAGATCTGTGTCTGTGCACAACAAGGAAGATATTGATCCCAAGATGCCCAGATAGGAAGGGAAGCAGAGACCAGGTCTCTTGGGAAATTTCTGCCTTCTGTTCAAATCCATACAAATGCAACTCTGGAAATTTCTCAGTTTGGCTTTACATACTTGCAGGTCCAAGTCCCCAGGATAGAGATCTCAGGACACTCGGCTTCTGTGGAGTGGGGGTACTTGCTGCCCAGCACTCTTACAGATAGGCCTGCCCCATCCATCTAAGAGATTTCTGTGCCTTTTCCCTACTATTTATTCACCTGCCCCACTGGTTGTTTTGAATCACGAACTGTCAGCTATCCCATCATGGGAACAGATGGTTACCTTCCTAACCCTCATCTTGGCTCACCTGCCCTGCGGTGCTGCAGCTGACCAGAGCTCTCACCCAGAGGTAGTGTTTTCATTATATTTAAACTTCATAAATGATGGGAAGAATCTGCTTATAAAAGAAAGTTTGGCATGTAACCTCTCTGGGCCTTTTAAGACAATAGATTTAATATGTTCATGAGAATTTCCAGGAAGAAGCCAGTAATTAAAGCTTATTGCCTCTGAACTACCATTGGCCAGCCTTGAGGCTTGTCCTTCCTGTTAATTAGAGCAGAAAAGGTATCCTGGAGGGATGGTCTCTCACAGGTTCCAGGGCCACTTTCTGGCCTACTCTCCCCAGAGAACTTAGGCAGGTCCTGATGTTGCCATGAGCCCCTCGCCCTTGTGAGTGGGATGTGTAGTACAGACGCGATATTACAGTGTTCTTTAGGAAAAAATATGATCCTAGCCTACTGGTTGCGTGAATGATTAATGAGGGGGTAATTAGTCAATGTTTGTTAACTGTTTTTACAGACACAAAATGCTGGCTGAGAGCTAAATGAAGATCTGCAGGGGCATCAAAAGCCCAAAGCCTTCATGTTCCCCCAGATGCTGATCGTGGAACAGAAGGTTGGTGCTGAGAAGGGAGGGATCTCAGAGACCATTTCCTTGGTCACTTGTACACTGTGCTTTGTGGGTCCTTCAGGGCAGCCAGCCAACAACTGTCTCCCTTTATTTCCCTCCCCTAAACAAATCAAAATAAAAAGGGCAATGTGCCACCCCCCCAAACTCATGCTTCCAGGGTAACTTAGGAACAGAGAGTGCTCAGCCTTGAAAGTATCCGTGAACACAAAGAAAAGTCATTAAACTCTAGCAGTACACCCTCCTGCTCTTCTAACCATGGCAGTCAGCTAGCAAGAGGCTCCCTCACTTCATGCCCAAGGGGCCTCCACTCCTGAGGACCTTGGCATTCGTTCCCCATAGCTCCCGGGATGTGGAGAGTGCTTCCTGGGCCCAAAGCCTAGTAAGTATCTCTAGTATGGTCAGAGAAAGGGGAAGTACCCACCCATCTCTCTTGCCTTCATCAAACCAATCAACCCGCAAACCAAGGACACTAATGGTTACACCAATTCCATCCTTGGGAAGATTTAAAATACTTTAGGGGTGTTAGGAGATAACTCAGCTGGTAAGGTTCTTGCCTTTCAAGCATGAAGATAATGAATTTGAACCCAGAAACCTGTGAAACTCAGGTGTGGTGGAATGCCCTTGTAATCTTAGCAATGGACAGATTGATCCCTAGGACTTGCTGGTCAGCCAGCCTAGTTGGTAAGTTCCCAAGACAGTGGGAGACATTGTTTAAAATAGCAAGGTGGACTTCTCTCAAGGAATGATACCTTAGGTTGTCCATTGGCCTCTATATGAACACAAAGCTCTCTACATACAAATGTGCAACATGCATACATACAAAACACTTCAGGATAATGCACAAGGGATTTCAAAAATCTAGTATTTGGTGAGTCTGACTCTGAACCTTACGTCCAGTTGGGAATTGAATGCTTGGGAGGTGGGACCCAACTACTAGTCTCTAGAGTCATCTTGAGGCACCATTCACTGTCCCTCTGACTACGGCTTGCACAGAGAGAATGGCTCCTCTTCTAGACCCAGCTTTATACACAGGTGTAGGAGGTCCAGCATATCTCCTTTTCCTACCCATATTCTTGTATCCTCTTGCCTCACAAATATCCTCTACGATGTATCCCATCTCAGGGGATGGGGAAAGTCAGCTACAAATAAGAAAAGTCTTTCAAAGCTCACACTGTATCCTAAACCCTGTCTGTGGTTTGTAATGGAATTAACGAGATATCCCTGGTGATCTTATTATTAAATGTCTCCCCACTGTGACTGGTTAGAAGTAAAGTCACAGCTCAGGGATAATGCATGTTCCCCCAGGTGCACCATCCAACTATGAGAAGCTTGACTTGCCCATCAGTCCTCAGTTTGCTCATGACACATTTCCTTTAGTCATTTTCACAGGCTGAACCTAGAGAGACACTATAGAGAAACAGCTTGTCCTGAGGCCTATGGGCCAGGCCCTGGGTGCTAATTATCCAGTCTTTCTTCATGGGGCTTCTATTGGGCTTCATCCAGGTCCTGTTGGCTCATCTTTTCTTGATGTCTCTTACCTATAAGCTAAAAGCCACCAGTCATTGAGTCAACAATACCATGTCATGTTCTTTGGAGGTTGGGAGGGGTGGACCTAAACCACTAGTTCCAAGCAGCAACACATGGGGCACACATAATCACAATTAGGACACTGAAGTAGGTATTGCCATCTTCATTTATCACCCACGGTGCCATTAGGACAACAGATACAGAGCATTTTGATGACTCACATGACTCAAGAGTAAGAGTCTAGTTTTCCATTCCCAAAACCTATCCCTTTTGTGATGTTCATGTTGCGTCTCTTGCTTTTCTTTCTGCTTTTGAGTACTGGCTTGTTAGCTTCCTTCCTTCCTTCTTTCATTCTTCTTTCCTCCTTCCCTCTCTCCCTTTCCTTCCTTGCTCCTTCTGTTCCTCCCTCTCTTCCTTTCTTCCTTCCTTCTTTCATTTCTTCCTTCCTTCCTCTCTCCTTCCCTTCCTTCCTGTTTCCTTTCTTTCTTTCCTTCTTCCCTACCTCCTCTCACTTCTTCCATCCCTTCCTCTTTCCTCCCTTTTATTCTCCCTCCCTCCCTCCTCCCTTCCTTCTTCTCTCCCTCCCTCCTCACTTCCTCCATCCCTTCCTTCTTTTCTCCTCCCTCTTTCTTTCTTCCTATCTTTTTTCTTTATTTCTTCATAGGCTCTTACTTTGTATTCATGAAATTTGTATTTTGAATAATGAAAGAAACAAGGAGGTGGTATTAAAATATTTGGTTCTACTATTATCTGCTGTTTGAGGGAGACAGAAACCATGGAAGAAGTGATGGGTTGAGACCAATGTTGAAGTGCATTTTCTTATCCTTTTTGGTCCCCATTCATCTCACACCCACAAATGTTAAGAAATGGCCATACAGGGTCTTGGGTGACCTAAATAGGAAATAGATCCCCAAGTCCCTTATTCATCACTGGCTAGTACATTAGTCTCATTAATAACTAGGGTTTAATCCTCCACCTTCAAAGAGAATTTCATTACCCCAAACAATAATTTTTTAATTACCAAGACAGAGTGGCAACTGCATATTGAATACTAAGGTCGATTTAAAACTAGTAAATACTTTTGAAAATTCCTTAAACATTTTAATGAATTAAAAGTTATGAAATATTTATAAGCAGTAACAACACCATTTAGTACCATTAATAAAATAAATACATTAGTCAGAGAATGAAATTCATTACTATTTTACTACTAGACACTGATGTCAATGATGGAATAGTGCTCCAAATTACTTGTAAAATAGACCAATTATTTTAGTGTGATTAATCTTTTCAATTATTTCTTTTATGTAGTTGTAATTTGAAAGTAATTTTCTTCTGGGAGTACCATGACCTCAGCACATTCATTCTTTATTTATTTATATTTAAAAACCCTTTTTAGATCTAGCCTCCACTTCAGGGTGAGTTTCAGTGGTTCAATATTTAAAATAGTAACCCAAGCAATCGTTATTGTTCCTAGGCACTCTATGGGCATTTGTAATTGGCTTTATTAGTGATTTTGAGTAAGTCATTCCAGAGTAAGGAAGTCATTGCCAAAAGTAGCTGTTCACTGGTGGGGAAAGCGAAGCCAGCAAAAGACTTGCTTAGTCCTCCGGCCTGGCTCTGCTTGGCTGCTTTGGATTCTAGTCTGATGGAAAAGAGGCATGTGAGTAGCATGCCTAAGGACTTCTTCAATTTTCAACCATCCCCACAGGATTAAACAATATTAGTTCTTTGCAAGGCACAAAGACTTCTAGAGACTGGGTCACAAAATGATAAAGGAAATGACATTATCAGAGGTTAAAGCGTCAGTTGTGAGGGAAAGAAGAGCCGTTGCCTTTGAAATCACAAAGCAGATCTAGGCTCTTAGAGTCTGTTGGAAATAAGGTAGCTTTCCCTCCATGCCACAGCTCGGACAAGGCACAGATGGAAGGCAAAAGGTGGGTGGGACTCTGAAAACACCCCCTGGGATAGCTGTGCAGAATTAGTCTGCTCTGCTTCCAGAATGAGAAGACTCAGCTTAGTCAAGGGATGCTTGAGAGAGGAGGAAGTGGTATTTATCATGCCGGGCACCAACTAGGAGCTCTGCACACAATATCTGTTTTAATCTCCCAACAAAGCTATAATTATGTATTATTAGCCTATTTAATGATGGGAAAAAAAAAAAAGACAAAGCCCGCAGATTTAAGAAACTCTTCCAAGCTCATAAAGGTGGTATGCGACAGCGCTGAGCTTCCACACTCATTTGGTCTGATTTAAAAGCCCATAATCTCTCTCCTACATTAGGATAAGCAAGCCTTTATTGAGCACTCACCATGAAAACAGTGCTCTTAGTTGCTAATTGAGACACAGGGATTAAAAAAAAAGACTTTGATTCTAGGAAGTTAGCATCTATTGAGTGAGACATATAAATAACTCTGCAGAGAAGTGGATTGTTCTAAAATAGAAAAGCATGGAAACATAATTCTGAAATGAGACAGAAAATAGTATCTCAGCTGAGAGCTGAAAGACGTGTGGAGCTGCAAAGCACAGACCACACTGCTGGAGCATGGGCAGGAGGAACTTTGAGTTGGAGGAGGTGATTGGGAAGTCTGAGTATGTTTCAGTAGACAGATGAAATCATGACCTATGGGAGCATGCAGAGTGTACACATTACTGTTTGTGTGATACATGTGTATGTGTGTTTGTGTGCACCTGTATGTGTGTGTGTGAACATACACATGAGAGAGAGAGAGAGAAAGAGAGAGAGAAAGAGAGAGAGAAAGAGAGAGAGAGAGAGAAAGAGAGAGAAAGAGAGAGAAAGTATGTATGTCATACACGTGGAGACCAGAGGTTGACCAAGGGTCTTCTCCTTAACCATTCTCTAACTTGTTTTTTGGAGACAGTTTCTCTTTGAACCCAGAGCTCATTGGTTTGGCCAACCTGGATTGCTAGTGAACCCCAGGGATCTTCCTGTTTCTGCTTTTTAAATAGTGGAAGTATAAGCAGGTACTACCATGCCTGTTAATTAATTAATTAGCTAATTAATTAATTAATTGATTGTAACATGGATCCTGAGGACTGGACTTAGGTCCCCAGTGTTTTACTGACTGAGCCATCTCCCCAGCCTGACATAATTTTAATGCTTACTTTTAAATGACTCAGCCTCTTGATAAATTAAAGGTAAGAGATTCTGGAAACAGAGTTAAGAAGCAGTGTTTTGAAAATAGGGCTCATCAACTATATATAGGGAGGCTATGAGTGCAGTTTCCCTCTGATGTTCAACTCCAAGGACAGACCCAATCTTCTCAGTCCCTTGAAGTGACAGGCCTAGCTGGTAGAACTTCTCAGCCTGATCTTATGTGGTTTTCATTGCCTACTGTGCATCTGGACATTAATCACCATCACCAAGCTATGCAGGGGGCATCCAAAGAGCCAATTTGTTCCTGTGAATGGTAGCTTCTCCATGGGAAACTGCGATACAAGGGGAGAGCAGCTCATTTTAACTGCTGGCAAGGCAGGGCCCAGAGAAGTTAGGCAGCCCATGAAATCAGCTATATTGCATCTCTAAGTCAGTTTCTTATTGGCCCTCGGGATGAGGTCAGTGCCAGGAAAACTATCGACATATTCCTATTCCCACTTTCAATTAAAAAACAATCAATGTGCCAATTCTGGAGGAGAGCATCAATGTCCTTGCAGATCTTGAAGCATTGGCTTGTCTCTGGAAATGACGAGGTGGGAAAGAGGACTTTAGTTCAGGTTTTCTGATTGCTGGTTCAGGTCTTATTTCATGATCCTTCTGAGAGAGCAACATTGGAGGTAGACTAGGGGAAAGATGTCTCTGCAAATGGAATACCTTCTCTATCTCACCGGTGCAAATTAAGTATAAGCAGGGACACCCTTTGGGGAGCAGTTTCTGTCCAAAGTAGAATGAAGATCTTAAGCCCACTATATCAAATTCAGCCCTAGGCAGGAAAAACAATTGTATATTCGGGTCAGCAGGCACTGAGATTTCTATCTTCTGGGTAAATGTCTGTTGAATGAACAAGCAGACACACCAGTGAATGGACCAGTGGATGCAGAAAGTGGGAAGGGTTCTGCTGGCAATCCCAGGACAGAGCACTATCATAATCTCCATTTACAAGCACAGATCGAGGACCCTGCAGAGGTAGTGCTTGCTGCTGGAACACAAAATGCTCAGTTTGGGCCAAGCTGCCAGGAGTCCAGGAAGTCATGACTCATTTGGCATGGCTGGAATTCGGAGCCTACCCCAGACTCTGGTTGGCTTCACATGACTGACCAAAGATTTGAAGTTGCTTATTTGACTTCTCTTATTTCTTATTTCCCTCTTGGGCTAAGGAAAGTGTCCTCCATTGTTTGTCATCATTTCTGGTGTGAGAAGCTGGCAAAAATCATCAACTTTTTTTCTGAGAACATCCACCTAACTCTATGGCCAGTACATCCAAACAAGGATCCATGTGGGAAAGGACTCATCCTCTGTGTGTGTGTGTGTGTGTGTGTGTGTGTGTGTGTGTGAG
>NW_022196912.1:22482153-22491910 GCF_008632895.1 Mastomys coucha | reverse complement strand
AGAGAGAGAGAGAGAGAGAGAGAGAGAGAGAGAGAGAGAGAGAAAGAGAGAGAGAGTTTTCAGTGATGTCAGTTTCTAAAATATTCAAATCTCATGCTTAGTCCTGATCTTTTCAACAAGATATAGAGTATAACTGGTTTTGGTTTTTATATTTTAGATGAGAGGAGAATTATAGGATCAGAAAATACAGGTAAAAGAAGAACTGAGGTTCTCAAACTGTATTTTAGGAAGTCTCATTGTGGGGCACACAAACCCATGGAAGAAGTAGTTTTGGGCTTTATTTTTAAAGGTTGTTCTACACGTATAACTTTATATACTAGCCTCCAATGTGTAACTTTTAAATGAGGCTTCAGTTTTTAAACCATGATGGTATTTAAAGTACACCCAAGGCAGTCCCAGAGTTAAGTTAAGTTAAGATAATTGTGCATATCCAACCTTGAGGACATGTGTTTCAAGGTAACTGAGTTCCTCTTGGATCCCTTCTACTTTCTGAGCTAGTCAAGTAAGTCCTCATGGGACTTACTCTCCCCAGTAAGCCACTTTGAAGTAATGTATATGCAGAGGTATCAGGAATGTAAGGGACCTAGACTGTATTTGGCTGAGAAATCTGTGAGCAACTAGAACAGTGGCTCTGGCCCGGGAAACCGCAGATGTGTTTCTTGTAGGTTTGTGAAAGAGAAGGGTAATTATGGTGGCTGGGAATAAAGTGTATTTTGGCTCACACTAGGATCATCCCGAGCTCCATGTTTTATATGGCTGGGTCCTTAAAAGCTCTTTTTCATTTTGACCAGTAGGCAGTAGTGTATCTCAAAGGCCCTTGACCAATCTAGAAACATGGAGATCAAAGGAGATGGAGGGACAAAGCACATTAGACTGCTCAGTGATGTAATGTATCACATTCCAAGGAAAATCTCAGGGTCTTCATTCACTGCACTTTCATACAGTGAGAGAGGCTGTCTTGATGCCTTCTGTTACCATTCCAGTGGTGACTTTCCTTAGGAAGCAGCTAAGATCCAGATGGTTTCCAATCCAATTATCAGCTGTGACTCTGGGGTAATGACTTAATTCTCTGGTCCTCAATTTCCCCACCCAGATGACAGATGTAATAACAATAGCACACACAGCTTCCAGCACTGGAGTGAGGATGAAGGAGACTAATAGGAACACATACATACAGCAGGGCAGGCCCGAGAAAGTACTAAATGAGTGTTTGCAATGTGCATTGTATGAGCTCCTCAGAGCCCTATGGATTCTGTTAAATCCATTTCAAGGATCTGGCCCTGCTTATTCTGCACCTTGTGGTTTATGTAGGAGTCTCTCTGAAGTTGGGGGACCTTGGGGAGTGACCTTCTCTAGGTTGTCTGTCAGCGAAAGGCTTTTTTTTTTTTTTTAAATGGGATAAGGGATTCCCATATCTGGGTGTCTCTAGAGGTTAATGTCCCTCCCAGCCATAATGAATGAATAAACCACTCTCTCACTAGTTTTTCTGGGAAATGCCAATTCCAAGCAATTTCTTCTCCCAGCTGCCTTCTTTTGGAAGTAGTCCACCCCACTAGCCTGAAGCTATAAAACAAGATCAGCATTTATTAATCAATTGATTAACCAATCTGTCAACAAGCATTTATGCAATATTTCCTATGTGCTTAGCACCATGCTAACTGCTCCCTTGAGCAACCAATGAAATAAAGGACAATGTATTGAACATCAAGTTAGGGTCCCCCAATGACTAATTGAGAAAAGACTGCTAGATTTAGATGCAGACACCAAGGTCTTCCAAGCAGAATTTCAGAAGCTGCCAATGACACTCCCTGAGCAAGGAAGTCTAACATAGTCCCTATGTTATTTTCTGACATGGGAGGTGATCAGGGGTTATTTATGTCCTTTGAAAGGACTGCAAGGAGTGGGAATACTGGGGTTTGCAGTGTGAGAAAAATGGACAGTGACCTTAGAGAGGCCGCTTAGCTGATGCCAAAGTCCAAATTACTATATGTAAAGGATATAAGACGAATAAGAAATGGCTAAGAAAATGTGACAGGCAAATTCAAGAGTCAGCAATATATTTAGGAGGTGGTAGGACATGCCTTTAATCTCAGCACTCAGGAGGCAGAGCTAGATGTATCTCAGTGAGTTCAGGTCCAGCCAGGATAGACAAAGACACACAGAAAAAGCCTGTCTCCAAACAGTCACGAGCCAGCAGCAGAGCACCTACGTGGGCACAGGTAGAGTGCAAAGCGGCAGGAGGCTCGTGTGCTGGCCAGTTTGCTGTTGGGATCAGAGGAACCAGAAGAGCTGAAAGAATCCTAAGGCATCAGGGATAAATTAAACTAAGTTTCTGTACATTCTACAAAGGCAAGAGGTCAAGGAACATTCTACAAGATGTCAAGGATGAATCAATGGCTTTGTGAGCAGATCAACTTTGACTCTATGATTTAGAGATTCCGGCAAGTTTTGAAACATCCATGACTTTCAGTTTTCTTGCTTGTAAGATGAGAAATTTCCCTACTCTGTATCATTAAGCTTGTGGGAGACAGTACACAGGCAGGGGGAGGGACACTTTAGCCGTACCATACATGATTGCATCATCAACATTGGTATGCACTAACTGAGCATCTATGAAGTGTACATGCTTTGACAGACATAAATATTTAAAGAGGAAATGGGTAAATCTGTCTTCCTCAAGACACTACAGATAGATATTGTCTCCTTTGCAGGGAGAATTGTACCTAATATCTCCTATCAACTTTCCCCAGATGAACTAAAACAGTGTTCTTCTTCACTGATGTCAAGGAAGAGGTATAGTGTTATTTAGTTGTGTTTCCTTTCATACTCTACCTGAGCCTCATTATGAGGGGGATCAAGACTAGATATTTTGCACACCCATCCACAGCCCTGGCTAGCATGTTAACAGTGTCATCAATACCTCTAAGAAACTTTTTTTTTCCTTTTCTTCTCCCTGACCAAACCAAAGCCGTGGCCCCAGAACATACAAGGACTTGCCTATATCACACAGGCTTCAAGTATGTACCAAAGCAAATCCTAAATCCCCTTGATTATAAACACAGGAGTGCAGTTTCAGGATGCTTCCTATTTTTGAAACTTGTCTACATTGTTGGCGTTTGCTCCACTGTGGGAAGAAGGCTGAAAGTGCTCAGGACATTCTGACATCACCACTCTCTTCTTTATTTTTCCTCACATGTTCATACCAGCCCTTCCATAAGCCTTGGTAGCTAATGTGTTTTCAGTGAACAAAAGAATGCAGTGGTCAACTGTTTCCCCATGAAGACCATCTTGCCCTTGGACTTGGACCCTCTGGAGCTGGAGTCCGGAAGGAGGCTAGACTGTAAGGACCTCCGCAGGTTTCCTGATCAAGAAGAGGCAGAAGCGAGTACCCTGCAGAGATCATATTCGGAGTCATGAAAGACCACGGAAGGAGGTCACACTTTGGTTTTGCAAGAACAGAGAAACAGACAGGGAATAAGCTTAAGCTCTGTAACAGATGTACTGCCATGCAACTCAAGCACCAGGGGAAGTAATTCTCTGGGTGACAGGAGCTTGCAAAACAAGGGGCAAAAGCAAAACATCTGTGTACTTGGCCCAAAAGTCTTGATTTGAGAATGCAAAGAGTTTCTGCAGAGCTGTCATATGGCAGTATTTTGTGCTGGGCCTGATATCAGGAACTTTGTGTACAACTGTTTCTTCTCCTAGTGTTCTTCAAATGGGATTATGCTATCTGTGTAAACTGGCATCTTTTCCCTGCAGTGTTTGTGTTAACTAGTTACATTTCAACAGAGGGCATATTTGGATGAAAGAGATTCTTAGAATCGGTGAAGTTTGATGGTGTCCAGAGACCTTAAATTCACAAGTGTGGAAAGTTTCACACACACACACACACACACACACACACACACACACACGCACACGCACACACACACACAGACACACACTTTCCTGGCTCAATCCCAAACCACCTGCTCCTCATACACTGCCTCGTAGCACAAGTTAGCCATCTTCTCCCCTGTAACCCTTTCAGTCCATCATAGGAGCTGCCTTTTCTTTCCCCCACATAGAAATCAGTTTTGACTAATACAAGAACAATAAAAACTTTCAGTTGCAAAAGCTCTTATAAAGCCATCAATGAACAGAGAGTCACGGTAACAGGAGCAGGGAGTCACTGTCCCACCTCACAACAAAGAGGCACAAGCTTTAAATCCAGGCCCCTGTACACAACAGATGACCATCTGTGAATGAGCCTTCATGGTTGCTCATGAATATTTTAAATTGAGAATTAAGGTCTAGGAGGGACCACAGGCTTCTTTCCTATCCTTCTTAGGATTCATAGGATTCATTCTTAGAATGTTTTGGTCCTTATATGAGTGCCCTTTGGTGGATCTCTGAGCCGAAGCAGGGACAGGAACAGAAGAACAACAAAGAGAGTGACTCCTTTAAACCCATCCCTCCTACCCTCCCCCTCTGCGAAGGATGCTTCAGGTAGACTGGGGCCTTCTGATGAACCAAGGGAGCTCAGCCTCACCTAGTGACTGAGAGTTTGTGCCAGTATGTTTTCCATTGAGACTTGAAACAGTGCTTAATGAAATATGCATGCAAAAAAGAATGTTGAAAACCAGGTTAGGAACTCAAACCCTGCAGAGGGAAGAAGACAAGCTCCTCAAAGGCCTATGGAAACCTGAGGACTGTGGTGGGTATTATATTTGGTTAGGCTTTTTGGAAGCAAAGGTATAAAGGAAAAAAGAATAAAAGCTTACCTTGAGATAAAGTCACAAATGTGACATTTATGCAAAAGAAATTCAATGACATCGTGGGCCATGCCCATCAGGCTTGGATGATAATGAGCCCAAATCCTACATCTAAATATTTCCCATGGTGTCCATTAGCAAGAGCCCAGATAAAACCAATACAAATGCTTGGTTGTGAATTTTACCTCCAGAAAAAGCCAAATAGTGACTATTGTTAAGTTGTGGGGAGGATGAAGGGTGGGTAGAGATGTAGGTGAAAGAAGATGATGGAACGTTGGTAACTGTTAAGTTGGGCTAAGGCTGCTATGTGGAGATTCATGTACTAGACTACTTACTTCTTTCTTGTCCATTTACATTTTTTTCATAATAAAATATTTTTAAATAATGAGAATCACTTGTCACCACAGAAGTTAAGCTAATATATTATCTAGGAAAGGCTATATTCCACTTGATAAAATTTGAAGATAAGTAGCTACAACTTTATTCTAGAATTCTTTGACAATTGATTGCCTGGGCTATGGCACTTGCTAATGTTCAGAATCAGTTCCTGGTCACCAAAGACCTTGTAGTCAGGCTGAGCACAATTATTGATATAATCGAGACAGGCTACAGAGGAGAGAGAGAGGCAAAACCAGATTTGGGTACCTTCACTGCAGTTCTTCAGGGCAAAGAAATCCACCGCTGACAAGCTCCGGTTTCCACTGGAGATGTATTCCAGGGCTACTCGAAATGGGTTTGCTGGGCGCCCGATTCTCCCATGCAGCACTGTCCAGCTGGGTACATTGGAAGGCAGAGGAGGGAAAGCATAGGAAAGCAGTGGTGAGAATCGACTCAGAGAGGCTCACTCCTCTGCAGTGAGTTCAGGTATCACATTTTTACCAGGTACGGAGGACAGTGGCTCTGAGAGAAACCACATAAACATTAGTTTCATTCTTATCCAGTGAACTCAGAAAGCCTGTTCTCAAACTCACTGCAGGCTGTGGCATTTCTAGACAACTGCCAATCGTTGGAGTAGTTCTGTAGCTAGTCTCGTAGAGGAAGGACATTCAGACATGAAATACCTCGGCAGCAAAGTCAAGGAACAGCTTCTAAAATGTTACCAGCCTATTCATAATTATCACTTCGAAACAACCCTTGAAACAAACATTGGTTGGAGCATGTTTTCTGCCTCTGAAGTCTCAATCCCCAGGTTTGCTATGTGGTTACTTATGGGAAGCTATTGAGGACCATTTATTTACTGTAGCAAAATTAAAGTGCACTGAAGCATGTACTTTGGGGGTAAAAGGCATCTAAGATTGACATGGACTCTGAGAAACAGTACAAACAGTAGACTGAAGTGGGAGCGAGAATGAGCTCTGCATCTGTCTGGGGTCTCAGATGCTGACACTGCCAGAGAACAGAGGACCAGCCAAAAGAGCGTTCTTATACCATGCTCATGCTGTTAGCTTCTTGGGATAGCCTGCTGTCACTTACTGGAACATCCAATTTTCTTTTCACTATCGACTCAGACATATATCACAGTATACATACATACATACATATATACATACATGCATACATAAATACATATATAAACATACATATATATATATGAGAGAAAGGAAGTAAGGGAAGGAGAGAACATCTGTTCATTTACAATTGTATATTTAAACAATATTCTGTGAGGAATAGAAATTATCTTCCTTTAAAAACAATTTTATTGAGGTATAATTAGCACATTATAAATTGCTCTCACTGAAAAGTATATAATTTGTTAAATGAAAGTATCAATTAGAGGTTTTTGACATGGTTATATAATGATGAGATCATATTACGATATTCTATATTTTTTCATTACCAGGTTGAGCTTAAGTATAGCAATATTAAATGAAGCAAGGAATCTGGGGAGGGGATGTGAGAAACTAAATTTTTTGTTTGAAAAGCTTTTAGCTCCACACATCAAAATATTAAATGATGTTTGCTGTAAAATAATAAAATAAAACAAGTTAAGCTTCCAGCAATATAGAAAAAATAACTCAAGGCATCCGTTGTCTGGAGACAGCCGTGGTCACCACCTCAGTGTACAGCCTCAGCTGCCATGTGACACAAATGGACTACCATCCATGTGCCTGTCTGTGACTGTACATCCCCACGCAACGCATGTCTGGAGATGATAAATACACATGATGCTATCATTCGCTGGCTGAATTTTGTAGCAATGTAGGCATTGCTTCTGCTTTCTCCTCGGCTATGATTGGGCCAAAGCTGCTCTGTGCGTTACCTAAATGACTGCAATCAAGGTCAATGTGTGTGTCCATTTAAACTCTGACGTGGACTCGCCTTTGTGAGGATCAGTGAGGCTGAGGGTCCATTTCTGCATCTATTTACTAAAACCCTAACCTGTCTTTTCTGGCTTTGCCTTTTCTTTTACGTCTATGTCTGTCTCTGTGTGTCTGTGTGGATGCATGTATGTGCTCGTAGATATGTGTTTAGGCCAGAGGTCAATACTGGATATCTGGATATCTTCCTGACTTATGCCCTACCTTAGTTCTTAAGACGGGGCTTGTCACTGAACCTAGACTTGGGCATGTTGGCTATATTGGCAGGGCAGGGAGCCCTGGGGATCTGCCTGTTTCTTGTTTCTGTTCTTCAGCAAGCACCACACCCAGATTTTATCCAAATGCACGCCCCTATGCTCACTTAGAAGGCATTTTGCCAACTAAGCCATTTCCCCAGCCCCATCTTGGTTCTCTTTTGGTGATAACGGTATTGCTTAAGGCAACATTGACCCTTCTCAGGGGTGTCTCCCAAGTGGTAGTTTTGTGTCTTGGGTTCCTGCTAGGCAGGGTTGTAGGGCATGAAGTGGATGTCTGCTGAATGAAGTGGGGACTTTTGTTATGTCTCTATGCTTTTCTGTAGTTAATTCAGATTGCTGGAGTCAAGTCTTCAGCCATTTAATAAAAGTGTATTAAGTTCCCCACAATAGACGCTGTAGAAGGGATTATTGCTGCTGTAAAGCTTGTTCTCCGTTACAGTCCCCAGCAGGGTTTCCATCCCAAATAAAACTGGTGCAATTGAATAAGGAAAAGGAGGCTTTTCAGTTTAAATGTGGAACTGTCAGAGAAAGAAATATTTGAAAGGAAAATGTAAGGAGAGCTTCTTAAGGGAAGAAAAACAAATGAGCAGGGGATGCAGAATCTGCCATGTTCTTCTGAAACATAAAGGGCTCTAGTTTGGAGGGAAAGTGATCTTGAAAGGTGTGAGTATTCTCATATTCTGCCCAAATCTCAGTTCTCTGCTCGGAGAGTGATGGATTTTAATTCCAGGTACACAGTGGCCCTTGACAATGATTTCCATTTCTGTATTGGCACTAGCCCTCTGGATAAATGTGTCAGGAGTTTTAGGAATTAGTTTCTGAGTTACCGATGCAATAACTTTTGCCTGAAATCCTCTGGCCTCTCATAGTTTACTGCCGAAACTTTAATAAGTTTCTGAGCAGTTGCCAAACATGTATTTTATAGCCAGGGAAGCTGGGACTAGGAAAGGGCAAACTTGTACCTAGGGTCAGATTTGTTTAAGAGACAGCCCAAAAGACTGGTGAAGAAAAACAGATCTAAGCTAGTCTCTCTCTGCTTCCCATCTTCTTTGCTTGGCTCCTAGTGGTCGCAAACTCAGCACATTAGGGCCTTCCTTTCTCTGAGTTGACTGTTGGCAACTCAATTTATCCTCAAAAGGGAAAGGTGGACTTCTGACCTAGAACTTTCTGGAAACAGATGTGCAACTGTATCCATGTGCTGGGGATTTGTGACATTCTAGCATGGGTGCTATAATCAATCAATATGACAGTGTGGGTGTCCACTGGACTTTAGGAAGACAGAAGGGGTGTATGCACAGACTGTCACAATCCATCATCTTCCACACTTACTCTGGAGCTCTCCAGTTCCACATTCTGCCTCTGCCTCTTATTTGCCTGATGACTATGGGTGAGGCACTTTTCTGAAAATGCCTAAAATTTTGCATGTTTTTCAACCACTTTTATTCTCAAGAAAGTATATGAAATTTTGCAAGATTTTTTTTTTGAGGAAAACCCTACTCATTCACTTTTGCTTAGTGATTACAACATGAAGAATAAATTAGAAGTTCTTTCTATCAAAACAACCTCTAAATCAAGCAAGCAAACAACCAACCAGCCAACTAGCCAACCAGCCAACCAACCGAATGAACAAACAAACAAACAAACAAACAAACAAAACCCAAGAGGCCTGTTCTGAATACTAAGGATGATTTCTAGCCTGGCAGAGAGAAGTTTCTTATTCTGACTTGGGGCTTGCTTAGGCTTGGACAATCTTCCAGACCTCCTTGAATATAACTTTCTTCATTAGCTAAATGTAGCCATTGGGGTGAAAGTTTTTATGGGTCTTAATTGAGTGGCATTTAAACAGTTCTAGTGAAAACTCTGGAAGCTGCAACTAACAAATGATATCTTATAGAGTTTGGATAAGAGTGATGAGTCTTCAATCACATATCTTCAATCAAAGACATAAAAAGCCTCTGTCATGCTCTTTTAGAGAAATGGAGACTTGTTCAAAGCCATTCTTTGAGTTAGCCACAAATAAAATACAATGCTGTTTCCTGGTAGTGAAGATCAGAGACTTTCTCAAGTTCCCATTTTCTCAACCAGGCCCTACATACTTAACGGGAACTGCCTGGTAACTTCTGCTGTAGGGTAAAATACTGTAGGGACGGCAACCATGATTCAAGAGCATGAAGGAAAGAACTCATTTAATCATTGAATGGAGGAACATTTTATGGCAGCTTGTGGGGTCACAGTTATTATTGACAAGACAGAGAATGTATCTTTGCTTTGGGGCAGTGTCCCGGTGTGCATGATATCAACATCAGGCTGCCTTGAAAGAGGGAACTCTCCCAGGGCAGTGGTGGTGCATGGCTTTCATCCCAGTACTTGGGAGGTAGAGGCAGGCAGATTTCTGAGTTCCAGGCTAGCCTGGTCCACAGACTAAGTT
>NW_022196912.1:22465512-22482143 GCF_008632895.1 Mastomys coucha | reverse complement strand
AAAAACAAAAAAACCAAAAAAACAAAAAAAGAAAAGAAAAAGAAAGAAAGAGGGAACTCTCAAATCTTCAAACAAGCTATTCATAGGAGATGTTTCTTTAAGATGGTTTTTGGCTACTGTGATGTGGGAGGTGAGGCCTAGACTCACTTCTCAGCTTCACAGTCTATTGGCTCTGCCATCTTAGTGATTTAACGTCTATGGCTTTCACTTTCCTAACCTTTAAGATAGAGGTCATAAAATGAACTCAGTGTCATCCTGGGATATGCAGTAAGACTCTGGCTCAACCAACCAACCAACCAACCAACCAACCAACCAACCAACCAACCAACTTACCATCCCGTCCCATATAACCATCCACCCCAAATAACCAACATAAGATGTAGGCCATAATGCTTGTCTTGCTAGATTGTGTTTGAGCATCTGTGAGAAAGACTCAGGCAAGGTAGTGAGATGAGTTCTTCTCACACAATAGGTCCTCAACAAGGGAATTATTCTTACAGAAGACCATAGCTTTCATTATGGAATCATGCTGGCCCAGGCAAATGTTTGTAGATCCATTTCTTTATGAGATGTAGGAGTGAAAAGATGGTACATAAAAGAGACTGAGAAGAACACTAAGGATTCCTGAATTAACAGTCACTGTGCTTGTTCAAATAAAAACGTAAGTGGGTCTTCATATGAGTAACATAACTCTAATAAATTGTGTTGGGACATCCCTACAAGAAGATATGTTAGCTTTAGATTGTGATTTTTCAGATCAACCATCTTCTCAGAACTGAGTAAAGGCTTGTCCACATTATAGATAAGCATCTCTTTCATTCTTGTAGCTTCCTGCAACCTGGAAGATGATTGCTGCCTACTTCAAAATTAACATTTCTTGATGCACCACTTGTTCTTCAGGGGTTATGTGCATTGCTACATATTCAAGTTTATTGTGGGGCTACAAAGAGTTTGAGATTTATCTTGCACTTGAGTAGCATACAGACTGTTGAGAAGAAATATATACCAAAGTTTATGATGAGCGACAGGGCATCAGAGCTAAGGGAGTGGTGTATAGGTATGAGGCATGGCGGGCAGAGTGATTGCTCAGATGAGGCAGGAATTGGGAAGTTGGGGCTATAGACCGGCACAAATACCCAGGCAGAAGCTGGACAGAGAGTATATGTTCTGAATACACAGTGGTCCCATTGGGTGAGAGGAACTGGTTTGTTTGTTTTTTTTAAATTAAACTCCACAGGGAGGATGATCCATGTGTCTCACTTCCCTGCTTTCTCCCTGGCAAGATGGTGGATCCTTCAGCATCATGTCTTATGTAACGTGGATGCTCAACCAATATTTGCTGAAGGAGAGGAGAAACAACTGAACATATTTCTATCAAATCTGACAATATTCTGATATTCTTGGGCAAAATTATGTGGTAGTGGAGCTGAGTGAATCTAAAAATTCATGTTTACTCACTAACGATAACCATCATCTGTCTAGGTGATAACTATGCCTTTCCTATGAGGAGGTACCGAAGGATGGAGGTTGACAGGAGTAGGGTGACGCAGGGAGGGGGCAGTACAGAAAACCACATGGTTCATCAAGTGACTCATGGTAGCTGCATTTGCCAAGAGCCAAAAGGAAGGAATCAGAGAATTACACAATCAAGACCTGGGGGTACTTGAGTTCTCAAAGAGGAAAAATCCTATCTGATACACTAATGCTCTCTACCTTACAGGTCAAGTCAATACAAACATTGCCTGCAATGCAACTCCAGTCACACTAACAGCAATAATACAGAGATAAATAATGCTCTTAACATTCATTGAGAGTCAATCTAGGCTCTGCTTAGAGCTGGGGTCTGACATGCAGGGTAGTGCAACTGAGACTTTAAGAACAACATCTTATCCACCCTTCTAAACTCCTTGAGCTAAGAACAATCTACCACGATCTTTGTTTCAATTTCTAGCCCTGGAAAACATGGGTGGGGAAGTGAAACTTTGAGACACAGCCAGCTTCATATTCTGGGCTGGCCCTGACAGCCATGATGTTAGGTGGTAATGAACCCTCTAGCTGGAGTCAACAAAGTCATGAGCTGGGTTGGGGCAGCAGAAGTTATATGAATCAGACAAGTATGCAAGTCCCTGTCACACAGAACTCAGTGGTGTGGTAGTGGTTGTTATGAAGTGTAACCCTGTCACAGTTCGTGTGACACGGCTGACATTCTTCTGTTGTGTCTTTGCTCAGACTCTCTCTCTCTCTGACAAGGGTGTGAAGGTGTGAAGATGTGTTAGAAATAAGGAGCCAAGCCAGTGGGAGCTTGTCTAGATCAATACAGGAGGACAGGACACCAGCTGAAGCGCTCCCTTCACCCTGACACATACCTTTCACATTGACCTTAAAGTATACTTTGTGGTAATTTCATAGCAAGTAAAAACTATTCAACACAGCTTAATATGGCTCCCTTAAGCCAGCTTGCATGTAAAGAAGTTTTGTGGGACATACAATGAGAAAAATGTTCAACCAGTGTAAATTCTAGTGTGAAGTCCTCTTTTGCTTATACACTTTGTCTACTGATACTATGTGAATGGCATGAGGTCTTTCAAAGTCTTAACTTTGTTATCTGCTTGCCCTTTGCAATGTCCTAGAGGTTAGACTTGGGAGCCAAGGTAGGGGCTCAGTTGATAAAGTGCTTATCTGGGGACCTGAGTTCAGATCCCCAGCACCCATGTAAAAGCAAGGTGCTGTGGTAGACATCTATCACTCCAGTGCTGGAGGGAGAGGAATTGGAGATACATAGATCAATGAGGCAGCCTAGTCAGACTAGAAACAGAGACCCCATCTCAAAAACTGAAGTGGAAAGCAACTGAGCGAGACATATAAAATTGACTTTTGACCTCCGTACACATAAGCACATGAATACAAGCTCCTGAAATAAGTATATGCATGTATAAATTCATCTCTCTCTTTCTCTCTGTCTCTGTCTCTCTCTCTCTTTCACACACACATGCACACACACACACACACACACACACACACACACACAGGTAAGTGTGCCATGGAGAGAACTAGGACTTGGGACTGGATTGGAATTAAGGATGAAGTTTTTAGCTGTGTCAGAATCTGACTCAGCCCATGGTAGAGAAGAGCTGCCTCCTGCCCCAGGCTCCACAGAAGAGGGCTGGAAACAGAAAGGGTGCCAAGGCAGGATGGACTTCATCTGGACAAAGGGTTGTCTTGGTTGAGACTTAGCATTAGCAAGAAGCTTCATATCATCAGAGATGCTGAATAACTGATGGGGCAAACCCAGGCAAGAGCCCTAGCACTGAGCAAAGTGCCCAGACTCTTTGGGTCTTATCTTGGCCTATTTTAGCTTCTTTTAGTTATCTTTGTCTCTCTCCTTATACCCCTTCCCGTGCCCCCTTCCCCTTTCTCCCTCTTCCCTTTCCTTCCCTCTTTTCTTCTCTTCTACTTCCTTATTTCCCCATTTCCTTCTCTTTCCATTTCCTATCCTCCTTTAAGAAAAAAATATATTTCTTAGGAATAAAAACTTTGGAACTAGACTTTCTGATTTATAATCTCATTTCTGCCTCTTCCTAGCCATGTGACCTCAGGCCAGCCACCTAACCTCTCTGTGTCTGAATTTCCTATTTGCAATTGCAAGGAAAACTTGCAATAGAAGTATTCTTAACTAGTCTCCACATGACTGATTTGCCTGCTGGATCAGAACACACCACTTCGAATTCCGTAAATGTTCTCCGAATGCTGTCCACAGTTACTGTGTTTAAGCTGTTCAGTACCCGGCCCTCCTGTCTCTACTCACATCACCTGAGTTATACCTACTGAGCATCAGGCATACCTGCCCAGACCTGTTCAAACTGGATCATGCAGGTGAACTCATTAAGCTGATGCAACAGACAGTGGACGAGTTTGGACAGACTGAATAAGTCACTACAAATGTTGATGTCAAGTTAGGTCTGAATAGGGCAACCAGAAGAGATCAGGGGGAAGTGCTTGAAATCCAGAGAGCTCCCAAAGCCTTTTGGGGTTACTTCCTCTTTCGAGGAACTGAGGCTGAGCATCACAGATGAAGGAAGGGGTCTGAGTGTGACTGATGTGAGAGCTACCATGGAGCTCTGGTTGCAGACTATACTGGAAGCAAAGATGGTGGCCTGACACCAAACAGTGGTCAGATTCATTCACATTTGTTTCCTGTAAACTGAAACACGACATTTCAGGATGGAAACTGATTCCCAAGCAACTACAGACCTCAGTCTCATGGTCTAGGCCTAGGAGGGGTTCTCTCATGCCTTGATTTGTATAAAGAAGTACATGGAAGATTTGGAAATGTGTTTTTCCCTTGTTAGCAACGAAGGGATGATAATTGCCCAGAGAAAACAAAGAGGTGACAGAAAAAAATCTCAGGCTAAGGGTGGTGACCTGAGACCCCGAAGCTAAGGGTGGTGACCCTGAGACCCTGAAGCTAGGGGTAGTGACCCTGAGACCCTGAAGCCCTTCCTCCTCTGGATTCTGGATTTGGTTTCAAGCAAGTCCATATCCTTCAGGTTCTTCTGTATTTATCTGCTGATGCCCCTGTGGGGCTGAGGGACTGAGTGGGACTCAGCTTGACTTTGGGCAGTGAGTGTGAGAGGAGAATTGATTTGTTCTGTACTGGTACCTCAGAAGTGACAGAAGGTTCTAGAAATGTGCTGTGAGAGGAACCCATCAAGGTTTCCCATGCTACAAAAGCAAAAGGCAGTCTTTCTAGCAGGTGGGTGGTAGGCTCTGATTATATATAGTCAGGTATGACCTTCCTTTTGCTTTTTGAATTCTTTCTCCAAGGAGGTGTGAGCATGCCACCCAGCTATGGCCAGTGGGACTCTGAATTAATCCCCCCTCTTCTCTCTTTCCTCTACCAGTTGCTCTTTAACACCTTCCATTCTTTTCAAACATAAGCCAGATCTGTTCTGGTGCCTGCACTTTTCTTTTATATACATCATCTCACAGAAAGGAATGAAGCCAGCATTGAAATATGAAGTGTCATTTCTGCAGACTCTCTCCATCAGGACAGCCTGCCTCTGTCTTGAACCCTGAGTCCTGAGTGAGGTCAGGGCTGAAGCAGCCATCCTGGGCCACCACCTTACCACCTCTTAGCTCTTTTCCCAGGATTCACGATCTCAGAACTGTAATGCTGCATGCTCTTCGAACACTCAGAAGCCTAGCCTGCTCCCCAGAGAGGCAGCCTAAATGTCACTTGGTTTTTTAACAGATTGATTGGTCTGAAAAAGAATTCAAGCCTCTGAGCCAAACAAAATGTGGATGCCTTTGCTCATGTCAGTCATAAATCTCTGGCCAAGTCAAGCCAGCGTACTGAAACTTTATATGGTTAGGAGGTGGTCCTGGCTATGAACTGTGGTTCCCATATGCAAAATCTGGGACTGGAATTAGTGGTCAGCCATGGAAGGGCAAAGGACTTGGGGATATTGGGTAAGAAGAGCCTGCAGACTTGTACCGAACCACCTGAATTGATGATGCATATTGCAAGCTATACTCATTCTGCAGCTCTGCTGGGGTAGCCATGTAGGACTGCGGTGGCAGTTGACAACAGATTTGATGAACAGAAGGGGCCTCGAACCCCTTGGGGCACAGGATCTGGTAAGGTCTACTACCCATAACAGACACGAAGCATCATGGACAATGATGTCATAGCAGGGTTGAGAGGTTCCAAATCTGTCCTGAGTTTTGGCTCTTGCCACATTTAATTCTATTAGTAGCTTATCTCCTTGGATGGCTGTTTTTCAAAGACTGAACTGCAGGGCTACATCAACCTATACTCTGCAGCCATTTTGGAACCAGGGTCTGGGTTGATCTTGAAACTCAAAACATAACCAGGGCTCTCCTCACTCTGAGTACTGCCCATGGCTTACTGCACATGGCAAAGGGCTCTATGCCTCTGCTCTTGCTGCCACTGTTCTCTGTATCCAAAGCCCGTTTTCTACATTTTTGCCCACTAAGTTGATCTTCCCTTACCAAGGCTCACCTTGACGTCATGGTAGGCATACAGTTCCTTGGTTTGACCAGGTAACTGTTAGACAGGACAGTGGCAAGACAGTGGCAAGAGGAACCCAATTCTGCTCAGAAGTCTTAGAAATGCTTCCTGAAGGTGGTGACGTTTGTGTTGTCTGACTTCTCTTGGTCTCATTAAAGTGGGCAGGAAAAGTGATACCATTTGTTGACTTGTGCTCCTGTGCTCCCAATATTGATTGAAGACTTAAAATCATCCACTATTATGCCATCACCACCAGTATGGGCTCCCTCTCTGAAACCCTAAGACAAAAGCAACCTTTTGTTTCCATAAGTTGCTTTTGGTTATGGGATTTTATCATAGCAACAGAACAGTAACTAGTACTCTTGAAGCAGCATGCTGTGTTCTCTTACACATTTGCCTCTGCCTCTCAGATGAACAGAATCACAGGGAGGCTCCTCTGTGCAATGGCACCAGAGTGCATTGCTAATGAGCCAGTGGACTACTTACTTGTCTCCTTGCTGTGGTGAAACAACTGAATAAAGGAAAGGGTTATTTTGGCTCTCAGGTCCGGGCTATGGCCCATCATGGTGGAGACAGCCAAGGGAAATGAGGGAGGCAGCTGGTCACATGTGTCATAGGTAGGGAGCAAACCATACAGAATGGTAGTGCCTGGTTACCAAGTTTTCTCTTTTCTATCAGTCCAAGACCCCAGCCCTTAGAATGGCCCTGTGTGCATTTAGGGGAGCGGGATTCCCACCTCAGTTAACCTCATCCCAATAATCTCTGAGAGCTATGCCTAGAGACTTGCCACCTACTGATTTTAGAGCCTGTGTGGGTGACAATCAACCTTTACCGCTACACTCAGGCCTCACTAGCCCTGGCCCATCATGGTGGAGACAGCCAAGGGAAATGAGGGAGGCAGCTGGTCACATGTGTCATAGGTAGGGAGCAAACCATACAGAATGGTAGTGCCTGGTTACCAAGTTTTCTCTTTTCTATCAGTCCAAGACCCCAGCCCTTAGAATGGCCCTGTGTGCATTTAGGGGAGCGGGATTCCCACCTCAGTTAACCTCATCCCAATAATCTCTGAGAGCTATGCCTAGAGACTTGCCACCTACTGATTTTAGAGCCTGTGTGGGTGACAATCAACCTTTACCACTACACTCAGGCCTCACTAGCCCCTTAGACTTGCTTAGGAGTTTATACCTTCAAGCTATGCTTGAAGCGACTAGTGGAGTTTAGGCTTAGGGTTCTAGTGTGTTAGCCAAGTGGAAGATTTCTGTAGCATGGCCAACAATTGCCTGAGGAGCCTTGAGATTGTTTGTGCTTTACCTCACAGTCAATTTCTGGGCTGCAACTGACTCCACCAATTTTCATCTGACTTCAGATCAACACAAAACATGACCTGAAACTTCTAAGGATTATGGAGCCTATACTAGAAGCAGAGGCACTTGGGGGAAGACCAGAGCTAGGCTGGGTTAGGCCGGAATGCTCAGGTACAGAGCCAACTTTGCCTTCTGTCTTCTGAGTCCAAGAGGACTTAGAGAATTTTAGTAAGAAATCCCTAAACCTTTGACACTGGACATGACTTTGGAAGCGAGAGCCTGCCATTCTCTAGAAGGGCTTGCATCTGGGTTGGTCTGGGTTAGCCTTTTGGCTTGGGAAATAGCCACCAGTGAAACGAGGCATCCCATTTTCCTCAACTTGCTTCTTACAAGATGTCTGAGGGACGAGCTGCCTGGATACTCACTGTTTATAGATGTCACCGTTGCCACCATAGGGCCTGCAATTGTGAATAACTATCTCAGCAGAACCTGCTGAAGAGTCAGTAAGAACCAGCTTCTGAGGATGAGGTTGCCCAGATGTCTGCGGTGTTTGTAAGAATGCAGCATGGGGTTTCCTCAGTCCAGAGCTTGAGAGTTGCCGATGGGAGTGTGAGGAGCAGGGTGGAGCTAGAATACATGTGCCCCTTGTACTCCTGTCAGTATGGTGTTAAATAGTAAAATGTACTATCTTATAATACTAAATATAAGAAGCCATTCTAGCAGGGCCCCAGTGACTCATCTTGCATGCCCTGGGGCAACTGCATTCCATATGAAGATGCCCTAGCCTGGCCCATTGATTGCCAGAGTGGTCCACATTCTTGGGAGAGGTAGATAGATCATCTTTGTTTTGGTTCAATCCATTAAGAAGTTTGGCCTTTCAGTAGGCAGTACCTGCCAAATTAGGAGATCCTTGTGTCACTCTGCAGGGCCTCTGACTGATGTCCTAGGACACTTCCCCACTCAAACTGCCATTCGCTCTTAGCTATCTCTCCCCAGTGGTGAGACTGGATCCTTAACAAATGTGCCTTCTCGGACTTGCTTCTTGACCGTTTACCCCTTGGTCTCTTTTCCCCCAATACAATGTTTTTATTGATTATTTGGGAATTTCATATGATGTACGCCAATCACACTCACTTCTAATTCCTGCCAGGTTCACCCTCCCACTTTTGTGCCCTCTCACCCAAAAGAAAAAAATATACCAAGTGCAATTTGTGTTGCCTTTATACTCACTGAGCATGGTCAAACTACCAGGGGCCAGCCCATTAAAGACAACTGAGTCCTTCCTCTTCCCATATCAGAAGTCATCAACTATGAAGAGCTACACTGGAGTGTCTATCACAATATTTAAGGACTCCCTTCAATGGCTTCCTGACTGGACTCTTTCTTTCTTTCTTTCTTTCTTCCTTTCTTTCTTTCTTTCTTTCTTTCTTTCTTTCTTTCTTTCTTTCTTTCTTTCTTTCTCTCTCTCTCTCTCTCTCTTTCTCTCTCTCTTTCTTTCTCTCTTTCTTTCTTTCTTTCTTTCTTTCTTTCTTTCTTTCTTTCTTTCTTTTTGTGGGGGATGTTGACATCAGCAACTGGCTTTACAGTCAGGAACTGGCTTTATGGTTGCAGGTTATCTCTGGTCATAGGTCATCTCTGAATCCAGTGATGACAGTGACATCACCCATAGGCAAGAGGGACCCACACATCTGTTGCCATGGCAATCACCATACATTTCCAGCGTCTATCTGGTCCATCTCCCACCTTTACCTGTGAGCAGTTATGTCACAGCCCAAATAAAAGGCAGACCACTCCTGACCTCTCTTTCACTCTTCATCTTTGTCACCTCCTTCCCTCTCTCCTGTGGAACTGTACTGGTCTGGTGTGATCTGTCTGGATGAACTGTGATTCTAACACAACAGGGGGGATGTTAGTCTCTTTAGTGAAGCTCTCTTTTCTGCATCCTGATCTCTGTCCCTCACCCAGCTCACTGTCTCCCAACAGAAGCAGATGTGTTGGGACTACAATGAAACCTTCTCAGTAATTAGAGACTCTAGATACAGAGCTACATTTCTGTTTTACAAACTGCTGGCACCAGATACAAAGCACTCAGTGCATCTCAGTGGTGGCATTCCTATTCCCAGCATCCTGCCTGAGCCCCTTTCCATGCACCTTGATCAGCTGCTCTTTGTGGAGCAAAGCAACAGCTTGCTTTCTGCTCCTTGATGCCAAGGCAGCCTTGCCATGTCTGTGTCCTCTCTGTGTCCTTGGTACTTGTGCTGGCATGAAGTCCTTTTCCAACATGCCAGAGCTTCCTCAGAAAGTACCTGCTTTCTCTTTTTCTTAAGACATCACAGCACTCTTTAGGGTGTAGCAATGTATCTTTCTCCAGTCTCTAGCATCATATTCCTTTATTGTTTTCCATGGATGAATTTCTTTTACACATTGACATGCTCACAGAACTGCACAGCTTTCAAAACAAGCATGGGTAGGAATATATGTCCTAACCCATCTGTCTCCTGTTTCCTATAAGACATTGGGAGAGTGGAGGTAGGGTGGGAGCTTGTTTTCCACTAGAGAAGATAAACCTTTCCTGAGGATCCAGCACTCATTGGTAGGACTGTGGGGACATACCTGTGGTCTGTTTATATGGCTATAGCTTTGATGTTGGTCTCCAAATGGAGGTGACACAAGTTGAATATTCAGATTGGCCATGTCCCAGGTGGCCTCTGTGTAGAAATAATTGAAGTCTTTTAACTGAGGTGTCTAAGAGAGCGATTAAAAGGGAATTGCAATTATTGAGCCCAGAGGTAAAATTTCAGAACTGGCCCATAAATCCTGGTCTGACATGAAATTTAAAACTCCCCAATGGTCCTCAGTGCCATATTAAAAGGGTTTTTAATGCTAAGAAGAAGAAATAATGAATGATAATCAGGGTATTGTTTCTGAATGCAGGAATGTCTGTGAGGGGCAGGATGATGGAGCTGTGGAGGTCAGTATCAGGCTGTATTGTTACATCATTCATGTCACAAGAGACCAGTGAAGGAAGGAAGGGTGGACTTGGTTGGTGGAGACATAAAGATATGCTGGCTGAATGATTCCCCAGTGAACTCTAGCCCAATCTCTGCCTAAATCCAGAGGTGGAGTCTGTGGCTAGGATGTGGACAGTCTGTATGAAGCAGGACCCTGGGTAAGAGACTCACAGTCAGTGGCTGTGGGATTCTTTTGGTGCAAGGCATCTTCTGCGTTTCTGGAAGTCAACCTCCTCAGAGCCTTGAGGCTTGAACTGACACTTACACAGGGAGAATTATGACCTGGGGGGAAATCTTAGCCCCAAAGTTAGGTGGCTTAGGACAAGTCTCCCGGTGCCACTATTGTATCAGTTCCACGTGCCTACTGAAGACTGACCAGAAGAGTGCATTGAAAACATGGATGATAACAGGTTTCTATTTTTCTGACATCTATTATTTTTAGTATTTATTTAGGTTGAGCCATTCTCCTCTGGGTATATTTTTAACCTCTTTTCCTTTAAAATTTCATGGCAAAATCTAGCTAGATGAATTCTTGTAGCTCTTGGATACTAGGATGATGGTCTAGCCAAGGCAGAAAATTCTCACACCATTTCTCTCTGGGATTTGGACTCCGTGCCTGCAGGCTCTTGTAGCATTTCTTTCTTGGCAGTTTCTTCCCACCATCCCCTCATTTCACATGGGAGCATTTAAAAATCTCTCAATTTCTCTCCTCTCTGCCCCTGTCTAGGTTGTCCCTCAATCGTTTCCATATCAACAGCTACCAAACTGGATGTTCTAGTTTTTGTAGTGTCTGGTTCACAGCAGCTGCTGATTTTGACCCTGAGTGCAGGGCTGTGACACTTCCTGTAGAAAATTTTAACTGCTGTGGTTTCCACAGTATAATTCTGTCATCTGCAGGATAGCTCTCTTGACAGCTTTGAGTTCCCCAAAGACTGTGCCTCCAATGAAATGTGATGCTATGCAGACAGCCTCCAACCCTGAGCCTGCAATGCAGAAGGTGCCGATCAACTGTTAGATGTTGTCTCTACTATGAACTCAATGAAGACACCAAAGCCACAAAGAGCCCAAAGCTAAGAGTTCTTTCTTCTTATTATTATTATTATCATTATCATTATTATTATTATTATTATTATTATTATTATTATTATTTTGGTTAGAGATTCCCTCCAAATGGATAGACTCAGTCATTCTGCCTTTTTGCATAAAGGTGTTCAATTTGTCAAGGACACATCTATCAGAATATTGAGGGAAAGACTGTCAAGTAAATGCCTCAATCAATATTCTGTGTCTGTCTCATTCCCCTACCCTGCTCAGATCAGGACTCTGATTCTTTTTTTTTAAAGACAAGATGTCACTTCATAGTCTTGACTGGCTTGGAACTCACTTTGTACTTTCAGATACACAGCAATTCTCCTGCCTCTGATTTCTAGTGCTGGGATTAGAGGTGAGTCACAAATCTAACTTTTTTTTTTAATTTTATTTTTACACTTAGTTATTTGTTTATCTATCTATCTATCTATCTATCTATGTGTGTGTGCGTGCACACACACCACAATACATACTATAGAGGTCAAGGGACAGTTTGTGGGAGTTGATTCTCTTCTTCTACTGTATGGATTCCAGGGATAGAACTCAGGTCATGCGAATTGATAGAAAGTACCTGTGCCTATTGAGCCATGTTACCACCCAAGCCTAGCTTCTGAAGATGCTCTAGAACAATGGTTCCCAACCTGTGGGTCACACCCTCTTTGGAAGCTGTCTTAGTCAGGGTTTCTATTCCTGCACAAAACATCATGACCATGATGCAAGTTGGGGAGGAAAGGGTTTATTTGGCTTACTTCCACATTGCTGTTTATCACAAAGGAAATCAGGACTGGAACTCAAGCAGGTCAGGAAGCAGGAGCTGATGCAGAGGCCATGGAGAGATGTTTCTTACTGGCTTGCTTCTCCTGGCTTGTTCAGCCTGCTCTCTTATAGAACCCAAGACTTCCAGCCCAGGGATGGCACCACCCACAAGGGGCCCTACCCCCTTGATCACTAATTGAGAAAATGCCCCACAGCTGGATCTCATGGAGGCACTTCCCCAACTGAAGCTCCCTTCTCTGTGATAACTCCAGCATGTGTCAAATTGACACACAAAACTAGCAAGTACAGAAGCCAAAAGACCCTTTCACAGGGGTCACATATCAGATATCCTGCATATCAGATATTTATAATATGATTGACAACAGTAGCAAAATTACAGTTATGAAGTAGTAACAAAAATAATTTTATGGCTGGGGTTACCACAACATGAAGGTATTAAAGGATCCCAGTCTTAGGAAGGTTGAGAACCACTGCTCTAGAATATCTTATTCTAGGCTAGCTTTGGACCAGTACACTCTTCCTCTGCAACCTGTATGGGATTTTGTTGGGATTATAGTACTTTTAAAAAAATTGATTGACTTCCAAAGTAAACAAAGTCCTTTATACTTGGAGATCCTTGTATTTTCATACACAATACATTTGCCTCTAAGAGGGGGGTATCCTAATTTCATTATCTTGACCTCTTCTTAAACAGAAAGTCTTTAAATATTTATCAAAACAGACCACTTTACATCACAGGCTAGGCTTAGGTGACAGGTGACTTTAAAGAATAATGGACACAGTCATCCAATGTGGAAGAACAAGTGACAAACATCTACAGCAAGATGTCTGGGAGCAGAACAAATGGAGGATAAAATATAGATTCTACCCTCATGGATGGCCAGTGTGAAGACAGGCAAGTAATGAATCAGTTATGTTCCTTATTTCTTTGACCAAATACTTCATAGAAAGAAAGCTGAAGGAGAAAATTTATATTTGGCCTGTTTATGGAAATACTGTCCAGCATGGGAGGGAAGGAGTAAGAGCAGGCAGCTGGCTCACATCTGGGGAGATCAGAAAGTGGAAAGAGGTGATGGTTAGCGCTCAGTTGCTTTCTTCCTTTCTCCCAATTTATTCAGTCTAGGACCCCAACACTTGGATGATTCTGCCCACATTCAAGGCCTTCTTTCCTCAGGTAAACCTCACAGGAAATACTTTCACAAACAACCTGAAAGGTATGTCTCAGTACTGTCCTCCATGTCTTGTAAGCTGGTCAAGCTGGCCATGGGCACAGAGGAAAATTTCCTGAACAGAACACTAATGACTTATGCTCCAAGATCAACAATGGACAAATGGGGACTCATAAAATTACAAAACTTCTGTAAGGCAAAGGACACTGTCCATAGGACAAAATGGCAACCAAGAGATTGGGAAAAGACCTTTACCAATCCTATATCTGATATAGGACTAATATCCAATATATACAAAGAACTCAAAGAACTGAGACTCCAGAGAATCAAATAACCCTATTAAAATGGGGTAAAGTGCTAAATAAAGAATTTTCAACTGAGGAATACTGAATGGCTGAGAAGCACCTAAAGAAATGTTCAACATCCTTAGTCATCAGGGAAATGCAAATTCAAACAACCCTGAGATTCTACCTCATGCCAGTCAGAATGGCTAAGATAAAAAACTCAGGTAACAACAGATACTGGCAAGGATGTGGAGAAAGAAGAACACTCACCCATTACTGGTGGATTACAAGCTGGTACAACCACTCTGAAAATCAGTCTGGCAGTTCCTTAGAAAATTGGACATAGTACTACTTGAGGATCCAGCTATACCATTCCTGGGCATATACCCAAAAGATGCTCCAACATATAACACAGACACATGCTCCACTATGTTCATAGCATCCTTATTTATACTAGGTAGAAGCTGGAAAGAACTTGGATGTCCCTCAACAGAGGAATGGATATAAAAAATGTGGTACATTTACACAATGGAATATTACACAGCTATTAAAAACAATGACTTCATGAAATTCTTAGGAAAATGGATGGAACTAGAAAATATCATCTTGAGTGAGGTAACCCAATCACAAAAGAACACACAGGGTATGCACTCACTGATAAGTGGATATTAGCCCCAAAGTTTGGAATACCCAAGATACGATTCACAGACCACATGAAGCTCAAGAAGAAGGAAGACCCAAGTGTGGATATTTCAGTCCTTCTTAGAAGGGGGAACAAAATACCCATGGGAGCAAATACAGAGACAAAGTGTGGAGCAGAGACTAAAAGAAAGGCCATCCAGAGACTACCCTACCTGGGGATCTATCCCACATCCAGACACCAAACCCAGCCACTATTGGAGATGCCAAGAAGTGTTTGCTGACAGGAGCCTGATATAGCTGTCTCCTGAGGGCTCTGCCAGAGCCTGACAAATACAGAGGCAGATGCTTGCAGCCAACCATTGGACTGAGTGTGGGGTCCCTGATAGAGGAGTTAGAGAAAGGACTGAAGGAGCTGAGGGGTTTGTAACCCTATAGGAAGAACAACAATATCAACCAACCAGACCCCTCCCCAGGGGGCTCCCAGGGACTAAACCACCAACCAAAGAGTACACATGGAATGACTCATGGCTCCAGCCGCATATGTAGCAGAGGATGGCCTTGTTGGGCATCAGTGGAAGAAGAAGTCCTGTGAAGGCTCAATGCCCCAATGTAGGGGAAGGGCAGGGCAGGGAGGTGGGAATGGATGGGTGGGGGAATCACCCTCATAGAAACCGGGGAGTGGGGTGGTATAGGGGGTTTCGGAGGGGAAACAGGGAAAGGGCATAACATTTGAAATCTAAATAAAGAAAATATCCAACAAAAGAAGAGGAAAAAAAAGTAATAGAAAGCAAGTGAGTATAGGAAACTTATTCTAGAAACTTCACTGAAGTGAGTAGTGTAGTGTGTGCCCAGTGTTGCAGCAGCTCCTGGATACGTAATGAATTTTCACTTTGAGGCTAAGTGCTGAGCACATTCAAAGTCAAATAGAGTCCAGCTCCCCATGGAATGGAATTTATTAATTGAGAAAAAATGAAAAAAAAAAAAAGGTAAAGGCAGAAAAAGATATCCCAGGAGGTGCTATGACGTGAAGGAAGTGGAGCAGTCCTTCTGCTCAACTCCAGGGAGGAGAGAAGAACAATCTTTGAGGTGTAGGGAGTGAATTGGAGGTCCTGTTGCCTGATTGCTCCCAGCTTCTAAAGTTCAAATGTTACAGACAGAAAACAATGGTAGAAATGTTGGAAGGAGAATTAATTCAAACTTAAAAGGAGGACATAATGTAACAAGTCTGGAAATAAGTTTCAAAACAGAACTTTTTTTTTTTTTTTTTTTTTTTTTTTTTTTTTTGACAGTGTCCTTTTAAATGATGTGACTCTCCCGGGGACTCTTTCTTGAGAAGCATCTGCCATCCTACACAATAATTAGCCAGCGATACATTTTCTTTGTTGTTCATTAAAGATTAATGAGAGGCTGAGCTTCAGGTCTGGTTCGATGGAGGAACCCTGAAGGGGGTCATGTGAACTTTTCATATTCTTCCTCTCAGAGACTGATGAACATCTTCTCAACAGAACAGCAGCCGTCTGCCTTTTCACCTGCAATATGTCTTTGGTGGAAACCAAGACGTTTTTGGCATGATGTCTCCCACCTTCTGCTCAACAGCACATGCATGGAAAGAGGGAGGAACAGCTGTTTAGAGCTCTGCAGAGGGCTGAACACATTTCATGCTGTGGTGATGGACAGTTTCAGCAGAGCGTGTCTCCCCACTCTGTGTTGAACAGGAATGTCAGGTATGCAGGTGCCAGTGTGCAAACACAGCAAGATCTGGCCAATTTGGAGGCAGGCCCTCTCTTACCAATTTATCTTGTTCTTACTGCTAAATTTTTCCCACCCTGCAGACAGCTACACTGGAGAGAGAGTTTACTTAACAAAAGAGATAAAGGGAAAACTAATGGAGGTTCAAATACTTTGGGTTAAAAATAGCGAGGTGAAGTGATGTAGACAAGAGGGATAAAAGAAACCTGGTATAATTAATGCCCTTCTCGAATTTAGCAGGCCCTGGCCCTTTAAGATTAGTTCACACAAATAGATTCAGGCCGATTTATATCTTCCTCCTCAGAATGATTCCTGGTCTGGTCTACTTTCTGCCCCTTCCCCCCCACCCCCGTCTCTCTCCCTCTCTCTTCTCTCCCCCTCTTCTCTCTTCTCTCTGTCTCTGTGTGTGTCTGTCTGTCTGTCTGTTTCTCTCTCTGTCTCTGTCTCTGTCTCTCTCTCTCTGTCTCTCTCTCTCTGTCTCTCTCTGTCTCTCTGTCTCTGTCTCTGTCTCTCTCTCTGTCTCTCTCTCTCTGTCTCTCTCTCTCTCTCTGTCTCTCTCTCTCTCTCTGTCTCTC
>NW_022196912.1:22463764-22465469 GCF_008632895.1 Mastomys coucha | reverse complement strand
TCTCTCTCTCTCTCTCTCTCTCTCTCTCTCTCTCCTGCATTTGGCACCTTTTAGCATCTTGTACAATGCTGTATATACCCAGAGGAACTTAGAGCCCATTAATAGATGATGCTGATGATTCCAATAATCAGAGCCAGGAGCTGTGATTGTATTATAAGCAAAGCATTTGAATAATTGCAGAACCAACAAAGCCCAGAGTGACACTTCTCCATCCCAATCACTGATGAACACGACCTTGGGACAAGTCGACCACAAGATGTGCTGCTGGGAAGGCTGGGGCAGCCTTCCATAGCAAAGGCCAGAGGAACGCAGCATTCCACCAAGTGTGCTGTCCTGAGTCTCCCTGAGTCCGAGCTCTCAACCCCCTTCTTGATAGCTTTGCATTTCCTCTTTTAGGGAACCCCTTTGCATAGGGGCTCTATAGGACTTGAGAGGGAATCTATGAAGCTCTGAGTGGGACTATGGGTGGCTGCCTTCTTGGGCTTGGAGGCTTCACAGGTCTGAATAGAAGATTGGAAATCACTCCTGGCACTTGCCTCGTCACAGAGCCTACATAGAACAGAGAGGACTCCAATTCATAGAACAATACTAGGAAACAAAAACAGTCAAAACCTTCATGAAAAAATTGGCCTGAGTGGTGATTTGGAGGTAGTGCTTCCTGCCCTCATTGCACGGCTCACAACTAGAGTTCTTTACTTACTGGCTGTCCTCACTGCAGCACATCTTACTTTGGGTGACAACCATGCACATTACTTAGAGCCCATCTCCTTATCCTTTGGGATATAAATGTCCCTCAGCTTGCCAGCAAGTAGGCTAAGTTGCCTTGATGTAACTTTCCGATGTAAGGTAGTCCTGCATCTTCTTTTTTGTTTGTTTGTTTGTTTTTTGAAACAGGGTTTCTCTGTGTAGCCCTGGCTGTCCTGGAACTCATTCTGTAGACCAAGCTGGCCTCGAACTCAGAAATCTGCCTGCCTCTGCCTCCCAAGTGCTGGGATTAAAGGCATACACGACCACTGCCCGGCTGCCCTGTATCTTCTGAACAGAGCATATTCCCTACCAGTTTAATCATCAATAAGCCAGTTTAGCCATTAATAAATCTATACATGGAATTTGTCTTCTCCAGGTGAGAAATCCTGAGACCTGAATTTCCTAATGTCCTTGCTCTTCCCAGTGACTTTTATTGAGCTTCTATTAAGTGGTAGACATTGCGTTAAGGATGTCAGAGCCACTTTTTTTTTTTCATGTTATTTTCCCTGGCACCATATCATATACACTAACTGGTAAGAAAACAGAGAATCAAGTTCAGTGTCTGGCTCAAGATCACACTGATAGTAATAGTCATAGGACCTAGCTCTGCCTGACTTCAAAATCACTTGTTTTGTATTATCTCCTACACAGAACCAGACAAGCCTCTTGGAGTCTTTGGAACTGTTTTTATATATGAAATGAGGGAGTATGTCTGGGACTTTCCTTGAACCTCAATTTTCTCATGCTGTGGGTCAATAATCCAGCTCACTCTGTGTGTAATCCAGCTCACTCTGTGTGTAATCCAGCTCACTCAGTGTGTAATCCAGCTCACTCTGTGTGTAATCCAGCTCACTCAGTGTGTAATCCAGCTCACTCAGTGTGTAATCCAGCTCACTCAGTGTGTAATCCAGCTCACTCTGTGTGTAATCCAGCTCACTCTGTGTGTAATCCAGCTCAC
>NW_022196912.1:22449313-22463754 GCF_008632895.1 Mastomys coucha | reverse complement strand
GTGTGTAATCCAGCTCACTCAGTGTGTAATCCAGCTCACTCAGTGTGTAATCCAGTTCACTCTGTGTGTAATCCAGCAGCATTTTCTGCTCCACATTCCCGTATCTCAGCCCTCTTCCTGCTGGCTCATGGCATTGCCTTTGAGTTTGATGTTCTCCACTTCACCTGGCAAACTATGTTCCTCCAATTCACCTTAGGGAACCAAATAAGGGTCATGCCCAAGAAGGGTGGTTTAAAAACATCAAGCAATTCTAGAGGCCCTCAGGACTAAAAGCGTAAATAGACACATTACCAAGGTCAGAGGAGAAGAACCAGCAAGGTCAAGGATGAATCCTGGGAAGCTCCTCAAAGAAACAATGGCCAAGAAAGTCTTTCCCCAGAATTCCAGGGTAGGAGCAAGCAGGAAAGAGCAGTAGTACTCATCGTGTACAGGTGAATAAGTATATTCTCTCTCTCTCTCTCTCTCTCTCTCTCTCTCTCCCTCCCTCTCTCTGTCTCTCTCTCTCTCTCTCCCTCCCTCTCTCTCTCTCTCTCTCCCTCCCTCCCTCCCTCCCTCTCTCTCTCTCCTCCTCTCTCTCTCTCTCTCTCCCTCTGCTTTGGTCTTTCTCCCCTTCCCTCTCTGTCTCTCTCTCCCTCTCCCTCTGTCTCCCCATCTCTCTCTGTGCTCTCTCTGTCTCTGTCTTCTTCTGTCTCTCCCTCTCTGTCTCTCCCTCTCTCTCCTTCTCTGTCTCTCCATCTCTCTGTCTCTGTCTCCCTCTGTCTCTCTCTCTCTCCCTCTTCCCCCTCTCTGTGTGCATGTGTGTGTTTCTCCCTCATTGTCTCTCTCTCTCTCACACTCTCTGTGTATCTTTGTCTCTGTCTTTTTCTTTCTCCCTCTCCTTTTAGAAGATAATTTTTTTTCTTACCACCCACCTTCAACTAATGGATGCTTTCTTATCTCAAAGTCTGGGGTTTTCTGGAAGAATAAACACAAATATAGAGTCTCATAAAACACCCTTTCTTCTTCTAACAGAAGCACTCCTGGTATTCTGATTTGAGAAACTATCCACTTATCACATGTCTCAGTGACTTTGGCTACCATGCTTCATCTTTCTGGTTCTTCATGATGTTTTTACAGGTAGAGGGTGGACAAGGAGATTATTTGGTTTTGTGAATTGCAGACCAAGAAGAGAGGCACTGTGGAGGCAGACAGGCCTCTCTGAGGTTGCTGCCATGGCCCACAAATCCTCTCAGAAACTACAACGGAGCCTGTGAGAGTAGAGGAAGAAAAATTAAAGTGAACGATGGTCTGAACGCATAAATGCTACAGCTGAAAAACATGCTCCAAAGTGACACAGCTCTTTGCTGTTCCAGACAACATATAAGGGATGAAAAGGGGGAAAAGTGAGTAGCATTTTAGAGGATGCAGGAGTGAATATGGCTTCTTTCTGGGGTGGCATATTATCCAAGGGCACCTTTGTGTCTCCTTCACTTACGTTATTGTTCTCTGCTCTGGCTTCCCATCTTTGAAGTACAAACTACAATAAAGCAAGTGCCTACTCCTTGGGTTCATCTCACCCTGGATGCCCCCCATCATGTGGCACCTCAGTCAATCAGCTAGTCTCGCCTCAGTCAATCAGCTAGTCTCTATTACTTGGCTGTTATTTTTCTTCTTCTAGAAGACAGGAAATCTTCACAGATTCAGGATCCCTTGATGACCTCCAATAAGAGAAGATGCCTTACATTGCACACTGCTAATCACCACCACTAGGAGTAGCACTTGTGGCTGGTACCCATGGCTCCCATCATCCTTCATCTTCTTTGATGATGAAGACTACTTTGGCTTCAGTGTGAGTTTTTTGCTGAGACTCTTATCTGTGTCCTTGATTCTTAGTGGGTTTCTTGCTGCGATGGGTGACCACTGACCTGTTATGACCTTTGAACCTGGGCTTCTCTATTCCATCTCTTAACCCCATTACATATGTCTGGGGGCATGGTTTGGGTATAAAATGTTCCCTGGAGAAGTGTTTTAACTATTGGTCACTAGCTCTTGATGTTGTTTGGGGAGGCTAGGGAACCTTTAAGAGATGAAGCTTGGCTGGCAAAAAAGATTACTAGGGGGCAGGCCTTGAGTCTAGCCCCATTTTTACCCTCAGAGTTTCTGCTTTCTGGTTCACTGAGATGTCAGGAGTCCACACTCAACAATCCTCCCTTCAGGAACTTCACCTTGATTCTCTGCCATGATAAACAGTTCCTTCTCAAACCATGAGCTAAAATAAATCCTCCCCATCTTAAGTGCTTCCAATGGGTATTTTGCCACAGTCATGAGTGAAGCAACTAATGCGTCCACCTCCCCTCAGTGCCTTCTCTCCATGGTTGCTGTTGGCTGCAAATCTGAAGAGAAGATTGCATTTAAATTGGGGACATTGAGTTGGATTACCTCTTAAGGGTTCTGAGCCGATAGAATATAAACACTGGGAGACCATTTAGCTCAACTTCTTCTTTTAAAAGATGAGGAAAAGACTCAGGATGACAGAGTGGCTTTACAGCCTGGGACTGGGCCAGGATTAGACTTTAAGTCCTTTGAGCCTCCATTTGTTCAAACCCTTTGCCCTGCTTTCATCCTCTCCCTCCCTCTACAAATAGATCTCAGCTCAATTCCCTGGCCATATTTTTATATTGTTGTTTATTTGAAAATAAGAAATAAAAGACCCTTGCTCTAGGATTATTCCTCGTATTAGTAGCTTCAAGATGACACTGGGAACGTGCACTCTACTTATGAGAACAAACTGTTTTTAAGGACACAAACACATTGATTGTGTGTGCTAGTGACACCACTAATTACAAGTAAGTCTTGTCTATTTATTAAAGCAGGGCCCTTCCAGACACTTCCTGCATGCAAATGATTCTTCCCCACAATTAGGGTAAATTAGCAAGGTTTTACTGAACTAATGAGACAGTGTTTGTGAGGCTTGTCTTTATGGTTTCCAGTCTGTTTGGAGACAAGGGTCTATAATTGGGATCCTCAAACTGCCATATTCCAGAAAGTATGTTCAAGAAGGTGGGTCATAAAACTTGTAGTCACTTCAGAGAGTGCTGCATGTAGGTCTGGCTCCATGCTCAAAAACACATATGTGCATGTATGGATACACAGGACACACACACACACACACATACACACACACACACGCACACACTACATTCTTCTATGCCCAGTTAAAATCTCTTGTTTCTAGCAGGTGGCTACCCAGAATGCCACAGTCCAGAATCTGATTGACTTCTGAGGGATAGTAAAAAGGAAAAAAGAAAAAAAAAGTAGACATCTGTGGGACAGTAGACCGTACCAGAAAACTTGGTAAGACTGAGCAAGTTCGGAGTCCCTAGCACCCACCTGAGATGGTAGGTGGCTCTCTGCTTGGTACCAGATTCCTGGCCTGGAACATGTGCCACACTTCCCACATAGGAAATGTGGTCTGCAATCATGTTGCCCAGAACAGAGTTCTCCATCCATGCCAATGAAGTATCTAGAGACCTTGAGGGTTTAGCCAATAAGCTTTCCTTCCCAGAGACTCCTTGAAAAAGACATTTAGTCTCTGATCCACCCTGATGAGTTGGTATGCACCCATTTTCTACAATGAACAATCAATAAACAGTTTGGAATCAAGAACTGTCTCTTTCATCAAGAACTGTAATGGGGAGTGTGGAGAAAGCCTTTGCCTACCAAGCCGTGCTGCCTAAGTGTCTTGCGGAAGGCCCCTCTGCACTCCTAGACAACTGTTGCTAAGCTAAGGACCTTGGCTGATAAGCTAAGCTGGAGTTCTCCACTCCCCTAGCCCCAGGCTCATTGTTGTCTTCAGCCCTAGGGCCCCCAACTCTGTTCCCAACTCCCTGAGACTCAGTGACCCAGCTGTGCCTGGATATCCTGGAGTTTGGGTGCCCCCGGCCCCGGCCTTATTGCAGGCCTGCGGACCCTCAACCTCCATTCTTGACTCCTCTGTGCAGGTTTTCCAGCAGCAAATGGATGCATGGGAGTCAGGAAACTCTAGCTTTTGCCTCCCCCACATCCTAGGCTGCATTTTCCCACCCTGAGAGTGGTGTATATAAGCTTTACTCGAGCCCAGCACCCAACAGCAGTGGTACAGGGTAAACACAGACATCCACATTTTGTAACACAGTTATCTCAAAAAGCTATCCAAGAGAAATATTTTGGTTTGAATATGAAATGTCTCCCATGGACTCATGTATTTGAATACCTGGTGTGTGTAGGATTTATATCCTAGTCCCATTTCTTGTCTGTAGCTCTGCTTCCTGACTGCAAATGCAGCAAGACTCACTGTCTCGCATTCCTGCCTCTGTCTCCTCCATGTTGTGATGACTGTATCCTCTCAGAGTGTAAGCCCAACCAAGACTCTTAAGTTGTTTCTTATCAGGAGTTTAGTCATATTCAATAAAAAAGTAACCAATCTAGGAGGTACTTCTGTTCTTATCTAAGAGAATAAAACAGGCTGAAAAAGCAAAAATCAGTGGTTAGAAGTTCAGTTGCCATTCAAAACCATTATAGCACAAATGTAAAACATTTCCCATAATTCCAGTTTCTTTAGCTGAAGCCTTACTGGTCACCTAGTCTTTTAAAAAAGAGGTCCTTGTCATTAGTTGCTGGGTTTCCTCTCATCTCCAATCTGCCTGACTAGATTCTTAAACATTGCTCTACAGAAGTGGGTTACTATAGAATGGGCAGGCTCCCCACCAGAGCTGTTCTCTCAAGGAATGGGAGTATCAATTTTATGCATCAATTTGACTGGTGCAAAGGGCTGCCCAGATGCCCAGGGAGCTGGTAAAATGTAATTCCTACCATAACTGTGAGAGGGTCTCTGGTAAAGATCAGCACTAATGTCTAATCTACTCAGCAGATGGTGTAAAGTCCTGTACATACCAATGTAGCTATCTACACTGTAGTCTGCAGGCCCAAACAGAACAAAAAGATAGCAGGGGGATAATTTCCTGCTCCTTTCTTGGAGACATCCTCTTCTTGTGACCTTAGGGACTCTGGTGTTTCAGATTGTTGGTCCCCAACTGAATTATACCACTGACTTTACCTGGTTTTCTAAATTTCTAACAATATATTGTAGAACTTCTTCCTCTATAGTCATGTAAACACATAATTTTTGTATTATCTATCTATCTATCTATCTATCTATCTATCTATCTATCTATCTATATGTACCTACCATCCATCCATCCATCATCCATCCATCTATCCATCATCCATCCATCATCCATCCATCCATCCATCCATCCATCCATCCATCCATCCATCCATCTATCCATCCATCCTTTATATTGGAACTGTTCTTATGAAGACTCTATTGATCTAGGAACAGAGGACTAAGAATGGCAAAGGAGAAAAGCCTGGAAAGTGGGGTAGGAACAGAGATATCTCTTAATAATCCGGGTCACTGCCAGGTCTCAGAATGCTTGGTGTAAATCTAACAAAAATAGAATTAGGAATAAAAGTTCAATTTATGCTGGGCGGTGGTAGCGCTCGCCTTTAATCCCAGCACTTGGGAGGCAGAGCAGGCAGATTTCTGAGTTCGAGGCCAGTCTGGTTTACAGAGTGAGTACCAGGACAGCCAGGGCTACACAGAGAAACCCTGTCTTAAAAAAAAAAAAAAGATTCAGAGTTTCTGTCTATAATTATCAAGGAAGCAACATGGCAGCATCCAGGCAGGCATGGTACAGGAGGAGCTGAGAGTTCTACATCTTCTTCTGAAGGCTGCTAGCAGAATACTGACTTCCAGGCAGCTAGGACTAGGGTATTAAACCCACACCCACAGTGACAGACTGGGCTACACCTAATAGTGCTACTCCATGGGCCAAGCATATACAAACCATCACAAGAGTGAATCTGCTTAGCTAGAGTAGGAGGTCATGGAGAAGACTACTGTGACACAGACAGAATGGCTGGTTAGTTCAAATTTCTATGAGAAATTTGGAATGCTCTCTCTCCCTCTGCCCCCCCCCACGTATGTATATATGTGTGTATGTGTATATGTGTGTGTGTGTGTGTGTGTGTGTGTGTGTGTGTGTGTGTAGTTGGTACATGGCATCTGTGTGGGGGGTGTATGTACATGTGTGTGGGTGCAGACATGTAGACATGTCTGTGAAGACATGCAGAAGACAGAAAGGGTATCCTGTTCAATCACCCTCCATCTGAGTTTCTTTGAGACAGGGTCTCTTACTGAAATGATTAGGTTGGTGGCTAGCAAGTCCCAGTGTTCCTCTTGGGTCTGTCCCACAGCACTGAGGTTACAGGCATGTATGGCCACCTGGCTTTTTACATGGGTGGTAGGCATTCAAACTCAAGTCTTTATGATTGTGCATCAAGAACTCTCACCCACCTAGATAACACCCAGGCTAGAATTTGGTTCTCATTGGAGAGCTAATGGGAAGCTTAAGACAATTCCTCATCAAGAAATGGACATACATAAAGTCATCCAAAGGACAAAAAGTTTTGGCATCAATAGTAACAAAGACACACGAGGAAGAAAGCATTGTGACAAATGGCAGTGGATGGGATTCTGTTGTGAAGGCAGATGGTTGAAGCAAGGTTTTTGAGAATTTCATTAGGAAGACAGGGTACACTAAATAGTCCCCAAAGCATCATATAAACACACCTGATATTGAATTTGTCACAAACAACAGGTAACATCGAATCTCTCCCAATGTTTATAATCTAGGATTAATAGATGAAAGTGAAACTATCTCTCATAGACAAACTTTTACTAGTGTTTGAAGGATTTAAATGCTGCTCAGAATGGGTCAGAAGTACCCCTGCATTTCTAAAGCACCAATTTCAGTCTGATGGAGCTGTTCACGTGTTCTCTATTCGGTAGTTATTCTCATTTGATGAAGCCATTCCAGGAAAGGGCTGATTTTTTTTCCTCTTCCAGTGTCCCTCACCTCAATCCTATGAAACTGGGGCCTTCCAGCACAGCTGGTTTAGAGGAGGGAAAAATTCTTCCCTGCTTAACATTCTGCATAAAGCTCAGGCAGAGCTCCTAAGTCAATCATCATGAATGAAGCCATTTAAGAGTGAGGCCCGCGAAGCCTCTGTGCGGATGAATAACCAGGCCAAGAGAATTGCTGGCGGAGGAGACCGCAGGCGACTCTTTCTGCTTTGTCACCCTTTATGACCTGCCTTACGGTCCCAACGCCCTTCACGGGAATGTCTTGCTTTGCAAAAAGAAACAGATAATAACTGCAGAGAGGAGAAATGCCAGCCCCGCAGCCTGTTACTTAAAATAAAGGTGGTAAAGTGGAATGCTGGGCAGGCAGCACCTGTGGACTCTACTGGAAAATGGCATAACAGCAGCCCCGGTGCATACTACACAATCCGTGATGGAGGCCATACACCTCTCACATGTTATACAAATTACCCCCTTTGCTACACACTGCTAGTCTCTGTTCAGTCCAGGAAGCACTGTTGGCTCTGTCTGTTCTGACATCCAAAGTGGGAACTGGACAATCCACTGGACAATGAATAGTGTTTGTAGCTCTGACAATTGTAGTCCCTTCAATCTGAAGGTCAGCATGCCACCAGAAGAAGAAAAGCTGTTCAGACAGGGAGTAGGCAGGAAGCCATTTTGGTGAGCATGTGTTCAGCTTCAAGTGTGTATGGGTATATTTGAATGGGCAAAGTTGTGCTGAGCATTGGCTTGAGTGATGGGACAGAAAAGTGAGCCTCATCTGGTAATCCCATTTCTATCATGGGGCCACCAGCACAATGTGTATTCATTTGTTCCACAGGTGATGAACACCCATTGAGTCTCATGAAGGGCAGTAGTAGCTGGGAATATTAAGAGGAATAGGGCTCCTGAGGGATAAACTTATAGAGAAGGGATCTGAAAAGCCATCCTACTTCTCTGGCACTGTCTTCTTTAAAAGTACAGGCATGGACATTGATTGGATGGTACCTTTCTACTCTGACTCTGAATCTGACCCTAACAGAGATGAACAGATTAAAGATGTGACTCTCAGTTCAACAACTCACATTCGGTCTGGCTGCTTCCTACATCTCAGAGAGACTAGAGCATCCAACTCAGGCCTAATAGCCTCACATGACTGGCCTGGGTCCAACATTCTGAGTGCCTCTATATAGATGTGGGACAAAATGAGAGCAAAGAGGGCATTTGTGTTTAGAGTCCCCTCTGTGCTATAGATGGGGAGATGTCTTGTGGGAGAGTCTGTGTTTTCCTAGAGATTCTAAAAGGCAATTCATTTTACTCTCAGCTTCTTGTATTAATCTCAAAATGTGTTTAGGATTAGCTTTAGGGAACATAGTTCCAAACAACATCATTTTTATAAGGTCTCCATATTGAGAGGCCTTAAGCGTTATACTTTGGGAGAGTACATACTTTAGGGAAGTCCAGAAAACAAGACTTTGGGAGCTCAAAGGGAAGAGATGTGTGGTTCAGCCCCTCCAAGGTAGAATCATAGCATTCTAATGTAGGGAAGAACATTAGTTATAATCAAGTCTTTTACAGAGAATTCTAAGGGAACTTGACTGAATTGGTTGAGGTCTAGCCTAATTATGAGCTTCTGACTTTCTAATAGAAAACACAGTCCTTAATGGAGTGATAGCCTTCAGGCTAACAGACCACAAGCTTCAACATGGTAGGACATATTCAATTACAGAAAAAAAAAATAACATTCTTGATTCTATGGAGGGGTGTTCCATAACCCCATGTTTCTTACCCCAAACGTTGAAAATGCTCCTAGCCTTATTAGTCCAGGATGATAAATCATTATTTCCTTCTAGCTTCTCCAGTACTTTTTTTCTGAGAAAGTCTTGATGAAAGCAACAGACACTCAAGAAAGTTTTTTATGTGGTATTCCTCCCTAACTTCCAGGAACTTACTGATGCTCTTTACAATAGGCTTCTCACATGGAAGTGCTAAGACATCTGCCAGCTGCTGTTTCTTCCTGCCAGTCCTCCTCTGAAAGAAGAATGCAATTGACATGGCTGAGGGCTTCTGGTCCTCAAGAGGCCCAAGTCTTGTTCATTTTGCACTTGTTGGGATGCTTTTATCTTAAGAGTACTGACTTTTAAAATTCTTCCCAGGAAGTACTTGCCTGGGTCTAAGACAATGCCACACCATAACTGGGACAGCAGTTGGCACTTTGTTCCTGTGTCAAATCTTTGTTTAGCTAGAGGGGTTTTACCTCTGAGCATCGCCAAGAATGCCAAAGGCAATGGGAATGGGAGAGGTGTTCCCTGGAGTTTGCAGAAGAGAAAAAAGGGTATATTAATGTCATAAGAAAAAAGGATTTTTTTTCTTAATAGAGGGAATAGAAAGTTTCAGTCAATCGTGGAATACCACTTCTGTGCCCTGGTGATCACTGAACTCGATTCTTTCATGTGTTTCATGTGTCATTTTCTTTGGTTTCTAAAAGAGAAAGAGAGAAGAAGAAGGGGTAGAGGAAGGAGGCAGAGACTGAGATTTACTTGAACAAGAGTTATTTGTCAGACATTGAACTAGAAATAAATAGTATGACTTGCATGCTTGCAGGATTGAAACCACCAAGGCCTCACTCTTCCCACCACACACGGCCAAGGTAACAGAAAGGGTCTGTGACTGAGCTCATTCCAGCAGTCAGCATGGGTTGCTGCTGAGTGGATTAAGCCACACTGGACCTGTAGCCCACACACTCTCAATTCCAATCTCCAAGCAAGGAAACACTCGGCTACTGGTAACAGAATGTGCCTTTGAAAGCTCCCCTTCAGTTTTCTCAGCCTCCATGTGATCACGCTATTTACTGGGCAGACAATCTAAGCAATAAAACTGCCATAAACAGCAACAGACCAAGCTAATATAAATTGTATACTGTATACTTGCACAAGCAAGAATAATAATTCTCCATATCTCTTACCCAAGATGGAAAACTTAAGAAGGGGTGAGGGACTGCTCAGGAGCAGCACGGGGATCCTTAATAGGATGTTTGGATTGGCGTTACTTTATATACATGTGGGTTTCCATACCTTGGCATGTGTTGGCATAACGAATGAGAGTGAACAGAGAGATCACAAAAGGTAGAAGTATAATTCTTGCTGTAAGATATTTAACATTACAGAAAAGTCTAGCATTCTCTTTGACCAGCAGACTCTTCCCATTTCCATATCTAGAGGTAACCATGATATTAAGTTCAGAATACATTTTTCAGGCTTTTTTTTTCAATGTGGCACAGGTACATAAATATGTATTCCTAGAACTCTTCACAAGTAGAATAAATGCATGTTACTGAGGTAATAAAAATTTAATTCCAAACAAGAGAGAGGAAGAAAGAGAAACTTAAAAGCTAAAGTTTACTTTGGGAAAGAAAGTTCTAATTCAACTTCTAGACTATACAATAGATTGATCTATTTGCTAGAGGTAGCCCCAGGTAGAGTCATTTAATATATTTAATGTATATCTGACCTGAGTTTCTTAATAATGTAAAATTAAAAATGGCTGACCTAAAATCAATGAAACTGACAAAGTGTGCAGACAAAGTAACACACACACACACACACACACACACAGACACACACACACAGACACACACACACACACACACACACACACACAGGCTCACAGGCAAATACTGCTACTATAATCTGGCACCAAAAGAAACTCAAAGTGAAATGTTTTCAGAAGTTTCAGAAAGTCCAATATAGTATTTCCTAAACTCTCTAGCTATCAAATACCATTGACTTAGTTGAACAAATTTAGCACTAAGAATATCCTTATATGTCATGATTATCATTAAGTCCAAATGACTCATTAGCAAAGTCAAGGAGGTTTCTACAAAGCTGTATCTGTCACCATGAACAAAATACATGGCAGAGGTAAGGACAACTATGTGTTGAAAGTTGTTGACGTCTTGTGTCTCTCTTACATACACTCAAGCTGGTATCTGTATCCCAAGCATCATGACAGGTAGTGAGCTTCAACAGCAACACGGTGAGATGAGAAGCTCATGATGAGAGGAAGGTGGGAGAGATGTCTGGGATGTCTTGGCTACAACATTTATTAATAGCAAGATTTCAGTCAAGTCATTTACCTCTCTAGCCTCATTATACTCCACTGCAGACTGCTGATAATATCTAGCTTGTTAGCCAAGAGACTCAGAAGTAAAATTTCACAAAAGACCCAGCATAATTCCTGTCATAGAGTAGATATAAGTTCAAATTGTTGTGCCCCAGTTCTGAAGGAGCTACCAAATGGTATGGAAGGTTCTTAGTCACTGTTCTCTTGTTGTGAAGAGATATCATGACTCCTATAAAAGAAAGCATTCAATTGGGGGCCTTCCTCCAGTTTCAGAGGTTTAGTCCATCCTCATTATGGCAGAAAGCATGGTGGTGTATGTTCAAGGTGCTGTAGCAGTAGCTGAGAGCTATATCTTGATCTGCAGGCCAAGAGAGACACTGAGTATGGCATGGGCTCAAAGCCCACCCCCAGTGACATACTTTCTCCAATAAGGCCTCACCTCTTAATCCTTCTAATCCTGTCAAATAATGCCACCCACTCCTGACTAAGCATTAGAAAATATAGGCTTACGGGGTCATCTTTATTCAAATCACCACAGGAAAAGAGAAGCAAGAACAGCAGAGGGCTCCACTTCCATAATACTGATCTGAGGTGCTCTGCCTACCTGCTTCCCAGGGAAACAGGAATGACTGGTGGGTCTCATCTCAAAAACATCATCACTTCAGGTTTTTGGTAGCTGGCTTAAGGAAATATTAAGTGGAAAATAATCTGTTTAAGAAAATATACTGAAATTCTATTAGAATTGTGAGAATCTGTTGCATTTGAATCATGATCTGTTCTCTCATTTTTCCCTTTTAGTTCAATGTGATAGAAACACAACTGAGAACGAGTCCACTCTTTTCTAACATCTGTATCTAGGGCCTGGTATCTCCCAGGAGAGACATGGCACAGAATCTTGCCTACAAATGGTGAAGGCTAAATTCCAGGAGAATGTTGTAAGAGGCCTGGACCTGTTTACTCCTTGCTCCTCCAGGCACGGCATCCAGAGAATACTGGAGTCTTGATTGCTCTTATCACAGCTCAGTGAGGGACAAAGGTTCCGAGCTGAGAGATACAAATTGAGAAGAGAACTGATGAACTCTGTCTAGCAGTCTGCCCATAAGGCAAGGCTCTAGCCCAACAGAAATCAAATATAATTTTTTGCCTTTGACCCTAGAACCATAACTCAGATACCTTATACAGAAAGAGAAGGAAGTCTCCAAAGTTTCCTCCCTAATGGAACTGAAGTCATTGGAAACAGGGTGTGTGTCAAGGGATAGCGTGGGAGTCAAGTCACAGTATACTCTCCAAGGTAATGGTGGCCTTAGTAGGAACAATTGAGAAGAGACAGGTAGATTTGTAGAAGCAACAAGCTAAATGGCAGACCAGCCACTCCAACAACAACAACAACAAAAACCAAAGAAAATAATAGGAAAAAAAAACAGCTAAGAAGAAGTTGCTTGAAGTGAGGGATAAAAAATCTGTCCAAACCTGGCCTTAAAAACATCTGCAAAGTGGCTCTCATTTAACTGGATCAACTATGGAACACTTCAGAGCATTGCCAAAATCAATGGGACAATCAGCTGCCAATTAGTGGGTCTGGTCACAATAAAGGCATTAGTTTCATCAAATCAACTAAAAAAGGATGTCTGCATTTGAGGCTGAGTCCACTGAAGTGCAGCATTAGGAGAGTCACAATGGAGAGAACCAGGTGTACTAAAGCCAAACAAAGTCATATCCATAGGTACAGAGGATCAGGACACCAACATATCTTTGTAGCAGACACAAGTCAACTTATTGTTATCTACATATAAATGCATCATAGTAGAAACACCAAAGACAAAGAGAAAACATGGAAAGCACAAAGAACAAAATGGCTTGTCAGTTCCAAAGTAAATGCAGTAGATTAACAGATACCTTCTCAACAGAAACACCAGAGGTGAGCAGGCAATCAAAAGACTTCAAAGCATTGAAAGAAACATCCCTGCCAACCAAGAGCTTGATATCTAGTGAAACTACCTTTGAACAAATAAAGATTAAAGAATAGTATTTCCAGGTCAACAAAACTAGGGAGGGTCTGTTACTTGCAAACCTGCTTTATAAGAAATATTAAAAGAATTTCTTAAGGCATGTAACACCAGATATTAATTAATTCCACACATACATACAAACATATACACACACATAGACAGACACACAGACACACACATCCACCACTATTGAAAGTAACCATATTTATTCAGTTTAAAGATTTATTTTTAAAGTGTGCATGCAAGTGTTCACAGAGGCCATAAGAGGGCATTGGATCTCCTAGATCTGGAGTAACAAGGCGGTTATGATTTGCTCTCTGTGGATGCTGGAAACCAAAGTCAGGTCTTCTACAAGAATAATGCTTGCTTTTAACCACTGAGCCATCTAGGAGACATTTTAAATGTATTTTTTCTCCTTCTCTCAATGGTTTTTAAAAACAGTTGCATAAAAGAACATACATAATATACATGTATATACATATACATACATACATACATATATATATATATATATATATATATATATATATATATATATATATATAATATATTTGGTAATAATAGCATAAAGATAGGGATGCAGTAAAGTTATACCGGACTAAGGAAATGAATTTTAGTCCACAGGAACAAATTAAGAAAAATGGTAAATAAAAAAGTTAATATAACTAACACTATAAATATATACTTACTCTTCCTTTTTCCCCTCCCAGCTAATTTAAAGAACATAAAATTATATAAAGTAATAATTATAACAATGTATTCATTGTAGGGATTGTAATATATATATAGCTGTAATATATACAACAATAATAGAATTAAAAAGCAAAAGGAAACAGAGCTATATGAGAATAATGCTTCTATATCTCACTGAAACTAAGTTACTATAAATCTAAAATAGATTTCATTAATTCAAGGCAAATATAGCAAGCTTTTAAAAACTCACTAAGAATCCAAAAAGGATATGGAGAAAAAAAATCACAAAATTAAAAAGTTACTCTGAAAAATGTTAACTTAATTTTAAAAAGGTAGTATTGGCTCAAAAGGACAACAGAGATACCAGACTTAAAGAAAAAAGTAAGATGGCAGATATAAATCCAAATATAGTAATAATACCATTACTACAAACATGTTAAATAGTAAAGTGAGAGTCTCAACAACTCTATGTATTCTGGCAGAAGGAAAGCAAGATTCACTGAGGTACTCTCTACACTAGCCATGGATACTAGTTCCTGTCAAGTGCATGTGAAGTATTCTCTAGGCTAGTTCACAAAAATCTCAATGCATTTAAAACTGTTAAAATCACACCAATCATTTTCTTTTTTTCTTTTTTTTTTTTTCAACTTAAAGGTTTATTTTGGCTCATGGTT
>NW_022196912.1:22422621-22448688 GCF_008632895.1 Mastomys coucha | reverse complement strand
AGCCTGGTATCTGGAGCCCAATAGTGCTCTACCCTCCACTGCACTCAAATATCCTAGTCCCTGGGAACTACCACCTAACTTTTCTCTGTGTTCCTGGGGTCTGGCACCCCAGATGAAGAAATGGATGTTGAGGGGGCAGGATTAGAGTCAGAAGAGGTACAGAAGCTAGCCCCCTCAGGGGATTGCAGGGGTTCAGGGGCAGAAATGCTGGGACTAGACCCCAAAGAGCTAGGTGACTCTTGTGCTGGAAGCAGGACTGGGTGGCTACCAATCATTTTCTTTAACCACAACAAAAATATAAGTTAACAGCAGGAACTATACAGATGCATGGATAAATATAAATGAATGGTGGGTCAAAGAAAAATATATGAGAGACAGAGAAAAGTGTTTTAGATGAATGAAAATAAAGATAAAATACATTAAAATGTGGAAAGGAGAAGAAAAGATGAAAGAATTTTCAGAGGTTATTATATTGATAAAATTTTCTATAGTCAAAAAGGAAGATCAAATTAATTGTCTCACCACCCACCTTAATATACCCCAATATGAAATTAAACTAAATATAAGCACACAGGAATTAGTGAAAGAAGAAGGAGAAAAAACAATGAAATCAAAGTTGGTTCTTCGTGAAGGTCAGCAAAATTGACAAAGGCACAGCTTGTTAACCAAAAGTTAAAGAAATAAGGAAGGAAGGAAGGAAGGAAGGAAGGAAGGAAGGAAGGAAGGAAGGAAGGGAGGGAGGGAGTTTGGTTTATAGAATCAGGAATGATAGAGAATTACTACTGATAGAAAGAATAAAGATAATAACAGAATACAGCTAAGAGGTCGTGTCAATAAATGAGATACCTCTTTATGAAACAAATTCCTAAACATGAACTATTGAAAGTAACTTAAGCAGGAAATAGAAAATCTGAATAGAGAAAGAACGTGTATTGAAGCTAAATCAGAATTTTTAAAATTCCTGCAAAAAACATACTAGGTCCAGATATCTTATCTGCTAAATCTAAATCTAAAGAAATGATATCATTTCCCTCACAAACTCTCCCAAAAATATAAGAAACACTTCTATGTTCATTGATGGTGCCAGTATTATCCTGGTAAAACCACATAGAACAGCACAAGTAAGTTTCAGACCAGTATCTGTCATGGATGTAGATATAAATATACCTGAAGAGTAGTGAACATAACCTGGCAACAATGATAAGGAGGATACAGCTGAAATATCTGGTATTTGTTGCAAAATTGGTTAAATATTTCAAAGACAATTAGTATACTACATAATATCAGAAGAATAAGAATAAAATAATATCACAATTATAGTTTGGATCTTCAATGTCCTCCAAAGGTATGTTGTCTAAGGTTTGGTCTTCATCTTTATATTGTCTGACAGGTGGATCCTACTAGGCTTTCTCTGGTCATTGGTGGTCTTCCCACACAGTAGGCAGTGAGACACCAGGTCCTTTCTTTTCCTCTTTTTCACACTGAGCTGTTAGATGCCTACTGTTTTCATGATGTACCTACCCTCTGTTGTGATATACCTTCCTACACTCTCAAAAGCAGTGGGACTGAAATGAACACTCCCCAACTGGGAGCCAAATAAACTTAATTTCTCTATAAGTTGATGCATATCAGGTATTTTAACAGACATATTGTTAATACACATCTGAAAAAACTATAAGCATTGCTGATAGGATCAAAGAGCCACATCAATAAAAAAGACTTCCCATGTTCATGGATCAAAAGATATAGTATTGTTAGAAAAGTAATAATACTCTAATTAATCTATTGATTATTGAAATATCTGTTAGAATCTTAAGTAGAGAGAGTAAAAATTGACAAGCTGATTCAAAAATTCATATGGAATTTCAAGGGACCTCAAAAAATCAAAGTCTGTAGTAAGAAGAATGAAGTTGGAGGATCTGAGTTCTTGGTTTTAAAGCTTATTATCACACAACCATATTAAGCCAATGTCTTTAATAGATACATACTACAGATTAATGGAAAAGAATATTGGAACAAAACTCAGAATTTATGGTCTATTGATTTGTGTGTGTTGAGAGTCTTCAAATTTCATTTTTATTAATAAGAGTTGTTCTTTCACAATGTCAAGCAATGCATACTATTCTTCAGCCCTACAGAGTTTAATTATGACCATCTATGTAATCCTGAATTTGAAACTAAACATTCACACCCTGATGGCCTTACCAGTGGCTGTACAAATGGACTAGCCTCCTCTTTCAGAATCTCTCGGTTGCCAACAGATCAGCAGTATTTAGTAGGATCCTGCGAGTCCTGCCCTTCCTCCACAGTTACTTGTTGATATTTGCTATACCATTAAAACAATTTAATGAAATTATATTCATTTTAAAAATGGTTCCTAGGTCAACTGGGTAGGCTACAAAACAGAATGAAATTGGACTCTTAACTTCCTATCATATCATACTGAATGTGAATGTAAAACCAAAAAAAATCCTCCTACACAGAAACATAAGGGTAAGTATTCTCACCCTTAGACTTGGCAATGGCAATTCTTTGATGTGACATGCAAACCACAATCAAGGAAAGACAAAAATAGAAAAATCAGAGAATTCACAAAGTTTGAAAACTTGAGTCCTTCATGATTCCATTGGGAAAGTAAAAAACCATCACACAGAATGGGAGAAAATAATTGGAAGGTATCCATACTGCCGATATGGGACTTGTATCTGTGATACATAAAGAATCACATTCAATAGCAAAAAGACGAATACTCAAGTTTTAAAATGCACAAAGAATTCTACAAACTAACGGCAGGGAAACTTTTGAGAATGACTGTGTGGTAAATATTTTAGACGTCCCTCTAGCTTAGCCATTCAGTGACTGTTACATGAAAATGGCCATAGAAATTATGTATAAGGCAAGCATGGCTAGGCTCCAGTAAAATTTTATTTACAAAACAGGTGGCTGGTTTATGTAAGCCACAGTCTGTCATCCCTTGCCCTAAAGCAACCCTTAAAAAAGTAAAGCAAGTTACAGATAATAAGTCAACTCCAGAAATAAAATGTGCTTTGTGAACCTACTTAGCTTGTGGTAGGTGCTTACTGATGGACACAAAGAGAGCAATTAGTAAGAACTTTTAACAGATGAATAAGGAAATGAATGGGATAAGCCAGAGGTCACCAATTGTCTATGCTTCTCTTGATATTCTCTTCTTTATTTTTACCCAAGTCTCCTGTCTCAGGGCACCTTAACTGAGGACTTCAGAAGGAAAGCATTCCTGGTATAGTCTGTCACCCTTCCAGAAGGAATAGAGATCAGCATACATGCAGGTGAAGAAGATGAGATGGCTGTACTATGAGGGGATTACGAGAGGGGTTCCATAACAATCACTTCTGCACAGAGACCGAGAGACAGAGAGAGACATGGAGAGACAGAGAGAGACAGAGAGAGACATACAGAGAGGGTGGAAAAGAGAAAGAAAGAGAAGAGAGGAAGAAAGAGAAAGAGAGGGAGAGAGAGAGGGAGAGAGAGGTAGGGAGAAAGGGAGGGGGAGAGAGAGGGAGAGAGAGGGAGGGAGAGAGAGTGAACCTAGACACACAAAAATTGACCACAGCTGGAAGCCAGAAAGGACAATGTAAGCCAGATGAAAGTAAAGGAAAAATTGAGTTAGGTGATTCAATCAAATGATTTCTGATACATGACAGGGAGGGATCGAGGATGCCTCAGAAGCAAACCAAATGACAGATATAGGAAGACACTAGGCTTTCAGGTTGTGTTCCCTACGAGTCATTAATGGGTATGTAAGATGATGTCTATGAGACACAAGACCACACTGAGCACAGCTAATGGACTCGGAAGGAGATGGGAGTCAATCCACTTGACCCTGATAGCTGACTGATTCTGAATTTTAGCCCAAACTAAATTACAAACAGAAACCACTAAAGTGATTTTTTTCCATGCTTAGTGGACTTATTCTAGGCACATGAGGATGACAAGTCATTTTGTTTAAACTTCTTGCTCAGGATGTTGTTCAAACTGCCTGCCCTCTTGACTCAGTGAGACCAGGGGTAGTATACGCTGTAGTAGTATGGTCTGTAGCCAATAACAAGGACTTGGGACATCATTTAGTAGGACTATACCCTTTGTTGAAGGCTGCTAGTGGATGTGGGTTCCCCTGAAATCCTTTGCTATCATTCTTTAGATAGAAGCTGAGTCAATTTGAGAATTGCTGGTTGACAATTGTCCCATCAAACATAGGACTGAATGTCCCAACACACAGGCACTTTGTGGACCCAATTGTGACTCTAATTCTAGCTTCAGGCCCTCCCAGGTTAGTAGGGATGAGTATATTTGAATCTAGTTTAGTCTACTGTTAGTATTTCACCCACTCCTAAGGATAGTGCTGTGGGTGGGTGGACTCCAGCACAAAGAGAACTCTGAGGGGACCCCTTCAGCCTCTGAGGCCTTATAGTCAGCTCTCTTTCTGATACCTATTTCTCAGGGTTGTGAAGGGACAAATGGCTTTGGATTTGTATAACTGGAATATTTATGTAATGATTAAATGTGATCAGTTTCCACATGGGCTATACTTCTACAATTCTACTTTCTCTCCTTCAAAAGTTGACAGAACACAATGGGTTGCTCAATGGTAAAGTAGGCACACTCATATTTGGTGAGTGGTCCAGTGCTTCGTTCACAAATCTATTTCAAATCATTCATCCAGACGTGCCCTTCAGCCTGCCTTTGTCTCTCAGCGAGGAGGAGTTGAATATGCTCCAGACAGTATGAAACCTGAGTCCTAGCCCCAGCTCCCCTGCTAGCCAGCTACATATGAGCCATCAATCATTTTCCTGCTCTGAGTTTCCTTATCTATATTGAGAGGAAATAGGAAATCAATAAGATCCTTCCACACTGTGTCATTTATAATTTCACATAATCAACAAGATGCCCTCTCTTATAGGACCCTTAGGGAGAATCTATAATTGTTTCCAAAGTGACAGGGTGTTGTCCAACGACTACTAGTGAGTGTTATTACACTGTTGGATGCAGAGAAGGGACTTTGGGATGCACTCCCAATGAGTACCCTGATTGGTTAAGTGATTGTTTCTCAGACTCCCGTGGTCCACAGCAGTGCTTCTCAACCTTTTACATGCATGAATACGGCAGGAGGATTTTGTTAAAACAGATTCTGATTTGGTAGATGTAGCCTATGCTGGAGACTTGATATTTCTCACAAGGTCCTTGCTAATATGGATGTTAACCTCACACTGAGCAGCAAGATTCCAGAGGGGTTTTTGATGAGGAAACATAAGACCTGTAATAGGAAGCTAGATATCTTATCTGAGACAATACAGTATCAGCCAATTTGTGTCCCTGCCAAGTGTATGTTCAAATCAGAAGCCTAGAAGTGATCAATTACTAATTGTATTTTCATTTTTTATAGTGAAGGTTAGAAGATGCCTTTTTATTTGTTTTTAGTCACCAATGGAAATATAATCCAAATGGCTTCCCCATTGATGGTGTGACCACCTATTTTGCCCATGGTAGGCTTCTTTATAGACCAATTCTAATGGGATACCTTCAAAGTAATTCAAAATTGAGAGCTTCTCTGAGCCTGGCTTCTGGGTCCATCTGGGATCATCCCATGTGTTTGAAGAGATGGGGAAGGATGGGAATGGACACACAGCCTTTGGCTTGGAGTTTTAGAAAGAATATTTTTCCTAGCACTTCATCATTTGCACCTGGCTGACACTACTCTCATGCTGCCTCTGGTTAGACAGAAATACATAACGCTCAAGAATAAACATTAAATAACTTATCTCCATCCTGTGCACCTATACAGCATGCTTCAAAGACATATACCGTCCTTTAAAAAAGAAGATAAAGGACCCTAGTGATCTAATTAACATGGGATTCAAGCAAGGGTAGATTACTGAGAATGGCTTGTTCCTTTTCTGAAAGTTGAGAGAGCACAATTAGTCCTGAGGCTCACCCCCACCCTGGTTTGTCTCTTCAGAATATCAGGTTCATATCGATTGTTCTCTTACAGATGATTTGCATGGCTCAAATGGAAACATGTTTATCAATTTAAGCTCCGGCTTGTCCTAACAGGCTTCTTCCTGACGGTGGTGTGCATTACTTGGAAGCAAGACTAGTCGCATCATAAATATTTCAATGTTCAGTACTTGTTTCTTTGACCTAGCTCTAAATCAGTCAATAAGTGATAACAATGGCTTGGTTTTGAACGTATGAGGAGTACTGATAATCTACACGATTAAAATTCATAAGATAGGTATTTGTCATGGTAACACTTAACTGACAAAGCAAGGACACTGGTCTCTTCCAAACTCATAAGAATCGCTTTACATCACAGACTTGCCTTCCAGCTCTGATGCACATGGTTGGACTTATGGCTGGGTGATGAAGCAATTGTGTATTTTCCCATTAGGTCGGTGAGGAACCCTTTTACAAGGAAATAATCAATTTTGAATCACAAACCACTAGAACTGGAAAGAATAACAGAAATTGTCTAGCCCCAAACTGTCATTTAATAGATACTGAAACAGATCTAGTGAACTGAACTGACCTACACAAGATAACACCATCAGTTACAGCAGCAAGTCTTTCTAGGTGGTTAAGCCAGAGAAGTATCTGAACTGTACCAATCAGAGACACTGGGAGACCCCAGTTTAGAACAGTCTACCATTTCTACCAATAGATTTTTATTTATGTCTCTGGCCAAAAACAAATGAAAATAACTAATCAATTAAAGGAAACAATGGGGTTTCAACCACTCAACACTTATTCATAACACAAAAATCATATTGAGTTTACTCTTTACAGGGATTCCAATGATTGAATCCTTAAGTAACCATTGACTATTCCCTCCAGGGACTCGAAAACTCATTTATCAACAACTCAGAGGGAGCCTTTGGCACCACCAGAGAGGGTCATTTTTCTCATCCAATAATAATGTCTTTATGTATCTATGAGAGATGGTCCTGAAGATGCCATCAGCAAGAGGACAACAGACAGCATGGGATTCATTTCTGAACACCAAGTGCATTCTTTGGAATATATTGGCTTGACCACCAAGTTCAGTGGAAGACAATTTCCCTTCTGGGTCCTCATGTGGGGCTAGCACTAGAATATTGCTTCCTCTTTCAATTGTTCTTTTGAAAGTACCATAGAGAAAGGTGAAAATGTTTCAAGATGCCTGCTGGAGGTCACAGTAGCAATAACGGGGGCTCAGATTTGAGAATGGGTAAATTTGACTGCAAAAGCAACATGAGCATTTCTCTCTCTGACAACTAAGGAACTGCATTACGAGCTGCCAGCAAAATGACTGTGGGCAGTTTGACCCACAGTTTTGTAAAGGTGGGTTTCACTGGGCCTCTGAGGTCCTTCCTTCTTACTGGCTATCCATGTCACTTTTCTCATCTTAGTGAACACTAGTTTTCTATATAACACACCTTTGATAATGCCAAGATTTGTCTTAAGTATAACTTTCTTGCCAAAAACTGATAGGAATAAGCAAATGATAGAAGGTGGAATGGCCAGCAGTGACTTTTCTCTCGTAATGTGAGAGCAATTCAGGAGCAATGTATTATAAAACCACCAGGAAGGCTTGAGCTCCTTGGACACTTGATAGGTACTTTAAACTTCCCCACACCTTGTCATGATTTGGATATGGTTTATTCCCTAGAGGTTCATTTGCTGGAGACCTGGGAACTTTAAAAGGTAGGGCCCAATGGGAGTTCTTTAGGTCCTGGGGAAGAGATTAAGGTAAATCTCACAGGATCCCTGAGAGAGCTTGTGTAAGAGTGACTTGCCACAAAGGCCTGAGTCTGAACTTTGAGGCTGGTGACAGGCTCTCTTACCCGCTTCATCATGCCATGCATGGTGCCAAGCCAACCAGTCTTGGAGTTTTAACATTCTAAACTGAGCCAAATCAATCTCTTGTGTTTATAAAGTTGTTCAGGTACTTTGTTAGAGTAGTAAAAACATGAACTACAACATTGACAGACATCAACTAATTTTGCTACATACCCCTGTCTATGTGAGATAACATGGAATGATGAGGAAGACAGGGTGGGGGTGGGGGTGGGGCCTTCCTCTGCCATGCAGCTTCCAAGTTCTCTTTACCTACTGCTCAGGGGACTGCTTTCTAATGTCGTCATTTTTCAGATGATGTTCCAGCATGAAATTATTATCTCCAAATTCTCCTCCTATATCATTTTCATTAGCCCCTGTAAATTAATCTGGTTCAGTTAAAGCTATTAACTGAGGCATGGCCTAACATCAAGTGTTCATCTTCTATCGGGTATCGTGAAGTCTTTGAGAAAAGCCCCTTTCAACAGAGGCCAATTTTGTTGCTATCGCACTGATGTTCTCTCATCAGCTGATAGCTCTCTATTAGCCCATCAAGCCCAGTTTTTAATGGCCAAACCGTATCTGTGACCGCAATTCAATTTCCACTCCACACTTGTGGTTCCTTGATACCTTGGAATTCTTTAAACCTGCTTGATTAGCCACCTGAGGCAAATGGCTCAGTCATTTTAAGTTTTATGAAACATCTGTGCTCTTTGATCATAGACCAACCAGAGGAGGAAATGGCTCTGGAATCTTCCTCAAACCATTCAGAACAAAGCCCAATATCTATGTGGCATGGAGTCCCGCAGGAGTGAGAGATTTGGGCATGCAAAAGGAACCAAACTTATGACTGGTCCCAGAATTTGATTAAAGTGGTGCCTTTTGAGGGAATCAAATGGAGTTGAGATTCCATGGCTTCCTACTCATAGTACCCTCCCCTCAGTGGGGGCTCATTGTCAGGTGAAACAACTCAATGTGTGTTTGTTCCTCCTTAGGACAAATCTCACTGGATACGCAAGCACAATAAAGAGGAAATGCCTCTCCTTAATTCTTCTTCTTTATGTTTTTTCCTCTCTCCCTCTTACTTTTTCCTTCCCACCTACTCTGAATGTATTCAATTTTGAAAGCATTTTCAGGATATGTTTTCAGAGAGAATATGTTGGTTTGAGAAAGGAAAGAGAAGCCCTTGGCAACTTGGGAACTGTCCTCGCACTCACAGCCAGGACATCTGATTCTCTCCTTAGATATGAACACAGGACATGACACTTAGACATGTTAAACTTTGATGTGATGGCCTCTGAGGGCAATAGAAGGAGTAAAGAGATTTTGGCACATATTGTCAGAGGCCTCAGTGCATCATGCTAGGGAGGGTGTGCAGACTGCTGCAGCTCACCTAATGGCAAGCAGAGGGCAAAGAGAGAAAATGACTATACTTCAGGATATTCTTTTCCTCTTTTATTTTATCTGAGCTCCCATCTTGCTGGGTGGTACTGACCACAGTCATAGTGGATCTGCCTCCCAACTGTTCTTCTTTAGAAATGCCTTCACGGACACATCAAGAGGGGTGTGCTCCTCTCAGTCAAGTCAATAGTCCAGACTAAGTGTCAGTCTCATACCACCACATGAGCTCATCCATAACGAGACAAAGCAAGACCACTTCTGTGTGAAGATAAAAATAAGGTCATAGGCTATATGCAAAACACCAAACACACTGTATATAGTGATGCATGCCTTTAATCCCAGCACTCAGGATGCAGACGCAAGCAGCTCTCTATAAGTCTGAGGCCAGCCTGGTCTACATAATGAGTTTTAGACGGTGTCCCAATAAAACACACACACACACACACACACACACACACACACACACACACACACACACAGAATCTTTTCTTGCCCACAGGAAGTATTCCTACTTGTTTATAAATGACAGCATGATTCTCATTCTGTTATTTTCTCCCAGTAAGGATGATGTCCAATGATGTTCAAATTCCCAATCCTGGGTATTTCTCCTTTTATTACAGCACACATTTAGGACAAGCTCTTGGTTCCCTAGGCCCTCTCTCAAATTATCCAACCAAGGTCCTAAGTTTGTAATATTTTTTCTATCATTCTCTTATGAAGTGCCTGCCATCTTTATTCTCTTATGCTACAGTTAATAACTAATCAGTTGTTTAACTATGGATGTCTTCCTGTGGTGTATGGCTGAAGGTACCTGGCAAGTAGGAAAATAATCATCATTAAATTAGCAACTTAAATGTTGAAAAACTTTCTCAGCCATTATCTTATTCATTCACAATGATGAAATGGGTGAGGAAGATGAGTGTTTATTATCATACCTATTTTTTCTCATTAGGAAATATGAGCGTTTGTCTTGAAAAATGAATGCAGAGTAGTTAGTAGAGCCTACTTTGGGGTGTATCTGGGAGGGCTTGTCTAGAGAGCATTAACCGAGGGGAGGGGGACCTGTTTTGGTTGCAGCCTAGCATTATCCAATAGGATGGTGGTACAGGGAGAGTAAAATGGGAAGTCTCTGCTTCTTGACTGCCAAAGGATGAAAGGGTGAACTGCCCTGCTCTACCACTCCCCCATTAACTTGGTGGGCTGCAACCAGAAGCCAAGAATAATTTTCTTCTCTTCAATCAATTTCCTCAGACATTTTCTTATAAAAATAGACCACTGACTTCCATAGTAACTGAAACTATGTATGGGTGCATGGGTTGTGTAATTTAAAGCTTCTAATACACATTAGAGTCAGAGTTCAAGTTGAGTATTCTTGAATATGTATTCAGAGTCCTACCCGTCATTTGTTGGTCATAGAATGAAGAAGTCCCTTACCTATTTGTTGTTTAGTGTGTTATCAATTAAGTGATTACAAGTGAACACAGGATGAGATTGGTGATGGGCAGGTACCATCATACAGGAAATATCTCTAATATATTACAAATACTTGAGGAAACAACTTCAACATTTTTCTAAAAGAACATAGAGCTTTTTATAGAACATATTTTATATTTGAAAGAGAACTCAACTGAATGTTCAATTTAAGATGCAAAGCAAAGGAATTTGAAATTATTTGCAAGGGTAGTCTTCCAGTCCTCCCTTCAGAAGTCTGAACTTGGAGACACTCAGGAGGAGCTGAGAAATCCTACTAATATTCATCCATCTTGAATCGAAGAATATGAAGTAAGTGCTGTGGGCTGGCATGCTGTCTGTCTTTTGGTGGCACTCAGAACAAACTTGCTCTTGGGGCTATGAGAGTCAAGGGGATAAGCTGCAATATTCCCTGGGGTTCTCACTGATTCTAGAAGAATGAAGTTCTATATTCCTCCTAGATGCCAATTTTTTTCATTTAATTCTGGGGTCCACTTACCTTTGTTGAACTTTGCTCTTTCTCTAGATCAGTCCTACCTGTAGAGTCTAAACCAGACTCTTGAATCCTCTCTGACCCAGATAGTGCCACTACGGATTTGGTCTAATGGTACTAACGTTAATTTAATCCCTCAAAATTATACGGGAATTCACATGTCTGCGTGTAAGACACTGAGGGACTCTATTCCCAGTTGGTTTTGATTGGTAAATAAAGTCGCTGCTGTTAATGACTGGGCAGGGAGACAGAGGTGGGAGTTTTAGGATTCACAGGCAAGGGACTGAGGGGTGTGTGTGTGTGTGTGTGTAGATACAGCTGCCATGCCAAGAGTAGCTGCTAGGCCTGAGAGCAGCAAAGGAAAGCATAGCAATCATGTAAGAGCCGAGGAAGAGTGGCCCCAGCCCCTGCTGCCCCCCGACTGGGTCTAGGGCAACAAAGATGGAATACAGATTTTAGTAAGTAATAACTCAGGAATTTATCAGAGGGGATGTGTTAGCCGCATGGAGGTTTGGCAGTGGCCCAGCCATTGAGCTGTTTAAGGCATATTAAAATATAAGACTCTCTGTGTATGTGTTTTGTGTGTGTGTGTCTTTCATTTGGGAACCCAGAACTTTGGGGTGGGTATCGAGGAGTGCTCCACAGCTGCCAGGTTGATTAGGGAAGAGATTAATTGGCCACTGCAACACCATTGAGAGACAAGAAGTAGAGAGCTCTACCAATCTCATAATCAAAGGTGTACTCCAGGCCATTCCAGAATTCAAGCTTTTCCTTGGCATGTCTCCTGGTCATAAGAGCTATGCAGCCCTGCAAGCTGACACTTTGCATGCACAGATGTGCTCACATTTAAAGGCATGGTCTCCTCTCACACCTGGTATTCATCTAGACATATACTGTAGTGCTGATGCTACATGTAATGACTGCAAATAAATCAGGGCAAAAGTTTCAAGGGTTACCTCAGTTGACAAATTATGTATTCTCATGTTATTTTAATATGCACAGCATGGGTATAACCTCCTTATGCATATAGCTGTTGCTTGCTGTTAAAACCAAACAACAATTCAATAACTACTTAATATAAAGTCAATATAAATGTACCAAACCATATAGTTCAAATTAGCAGATCAATTCAATGCTATGGCAAGTGTTATGTACTGAAACAATGTTACTGCTCACAGGGAAAACAAGCTCATAAACCCATTCTACTCAGGTTTTGTTTATGGGCTAAACTGCCTTCCAAACAGATGTGCTGCAACACTATCCTCTTTTACTTATGACCATATATGGAGTATTTGCAGATGTCATCAAGTTAAATGAGGTAATCAGGGTGGGACCTAGCCAGCATGACTGTTCTTCTTGTAAGGAAAACATGGGAGGGACCTAAACAGAGGCTATGTGATGATGAAGGCAGAGACTGGAGGGACACTTAGGCAAGACACAGAATGCCTACAGCTAATGGCCACCACAAGAAGCTCGAGAAAGTCGCAGCAGCGGTATGGCTGTGGTTTTAGGTTCTCTACCCTTCAGGACTACAAGCAAATGAGTTTGTAGCTCAAAGTCACAGCAGCTCTGGCAAGCGAATGTGGGTCTTTACATGTTGACAGGTCCATGCCATTTAGGGTAAGTGATGGATTAAAGTTCCTAGAAGGTTTTTCGTAGATTAACCACTGCCAACCCTCTTTTTATCAGGTTCTCTGTGAACAACTGGCCTTCAATGGTATGAACTCTGTCAAGTCAGCCTCAGTTTTCCCCCATGTCTGTGGCAATCAAAGAACCATCATTCATACCTACTTGATAGGAAACAAGCCTCAAGGGTGAAAGTGAAGATGCTCTCTTTCTGATTATCCCTGAAATCAAAACATCATTTAGTTATCATGGAGAACTCATGGAGGCTTTCCATCCATGGATTCTGATTTGATGAGCAAGAGTACTCATTTCCTGTTCCCCTTTGCCTTTCCTGATTCTGTCTTCTGCTTTTCGATTCCTGGTTGGTAACTCATAGGTCAGCAGCCTATGACTCTAATAGTCAACTATGAACTTCCACTTTCTACCAAGCTTGACTCATCTTGTCCTTTAAAAGCACTTGGTAACCTGTCTTTCTGATTCCTTGGCAAGAGCCACAGAATAGGTGTCTTCCTGTTGGAGCCCAACATAACTAGAAGGGATTCTGTTTCCTCATCAGGATAAGAAATATCCAGGAACAGGGCAGGCATGTAGGAGCCCTGGAAATCTGATAGGTAGGTACATGGCTCCCAGGTCAGCTCCAGAATTTTATCAGGTCTCCCTGTGCCCAGAGCAGACAGGAAAGTGATAATATATTTCTAGGACTTGGGGAATGGACTATTTTACAACCAACTGAAAACACATCAGTATTTTAATAGCCAGCTAAATCACAGCCGTGTAAAACACATGACTATCAGCTCCAAACTAGGAACCATAGAAAAGCCCATTAGGAACTTCCAAGACATGTGCAGGTTGGGTGTTTCTGAAGACACTGATGTGAGCATTATGGGTGTACTGAGCTTCAGGGGGCATGACATTCTTCCAGACATTGGCAGAAACAGAAATCTCTCTCCTTCCTCTGCAGCTCAGCCACGCCCCTCTGCTCCACCCATCTGGGCCCATTGTGAGGCTACTAAAACCTTATAGTCATAGGAAAGAAACCAACTTTTAGTTATGCTGTCTTACAGAGGCACAAATCATTTGCAAACAAGCTAAATTAACACTAATTGAGAAGCAGATGTCCGACTCCTTCTCTGGAACTCACTGGTTCATCATTCAAGTCTCTGCAGCAAGTAGTCTCCTAGGTACACTGAAACATACCTAAGATCACTAGCGACGAACCCAAACTGTGGCTGCCCTCCCTCTCCTCTGGCAGGCATATTTCTTCCTCCTCCATTATAATCCTCATGACAATGCCACTTGACCAGTAAATAGAGCATCTGTCGGATGAATGCATCAAATCCAAAAACCTATGTACTTAGAGCTTTGGGGTGTTAATTACTCAAATTACCCATCAACGCCATTGTTACTTTCATTCCTCCGATAAATTTTAAAAAATGTTGAGTTTTCTAAGCATGAATACAGTTGGACCAGAAGTTTTCCTATAAATATGGATGGGAATCCTGGTTTCTCCATAGTAGTCAACTCTCTGGAACAGTGTCTCCAAGGCAGTGTAGTGTATACAGGAGTCACAAGTCCAGGTTTTATATTCGCTAATTATTTTGATCTACGTAAAAATGGGCATAGTATTCATTTTTCAAGTCAGGTTGGTATAGGGATGAATAAACTGGTAAAATCTAAAAACAAACCTAGACTCTGAGCATATGCAAAAAGAATGCGTATGAGCTTGTGTGATGAAGTCAGCACTGGATTGGACATCAGAAGACCCAGGTTTCAGTCCTGACTCCCTTGCTGTCTGAACTTGCAATCACAAAGGCCTTAAGATCCTGGGTTTCAATTTGTTTGTTTGTAAAAGGGCAGTGTTGGTCAAGTCATTTGCAGTGTTCCTTCAAGGTCAAAAACTTCTCTGAAGCTAATTCAAAAATGAAAGAGATGAAGGACTTTACTATGGGCTTGATTTTTTTAATCATGTGGGAGTTGCAGAATGGCAGTGGTGTGGGAGGCCTGGCTATGATTCCCAAAGGAACAACTGTGAGTGAACACTGAGAGGACACAGTCTTGAGTGACACTGGGCACCTGGGGCCATGCTTCCTCATGCTTGTGGCATTTTAATTGCCTTTTCTCTTCTTGTTCTCCCCTCTTGCCTCTGCCCTGCCCTGCCCACTGGCTTAGATGCCTGCTTCTTTGCCCACAGGCCTGCCTGAGATGGTGGACAATGGGCCAGTTTCCCAAGCCAAGCACTCCACAGACTCATTCCCAGGCCTTAGTATGGATGGAGAACCTCTGATAATCAGAGCTCTTATAGTAGTGATGAAAGTAACTGATGGTGACTCAGGAAGTAAAGGTGGATATTCAGCTCTATAGTCTCAGGACGACCTTATGCCCTGGGCACTGTGAGGTGATCGAGCCTAAGGACTGTCATGCTAATGATAACTCCATGCACAGACAGGCTGTTCTCCTGAAGGGCACTCTGAACTATTCTAGATGTAATCCCATTTCTCTTCCCATCACTCTGAGGGGGCTGTGCTCAATCAGGCCTAGGTTGCAGACAGAGAACCTGAGGTACAGAAAGTCATATCACGAACTGGAATGATTCTGCCACTTCCTCAATTGCTTACGTTAAACAAATGCACCACAGTGTGGATGGACGAGATTGCCATTGCCTTCATTACTTGCTTGCCAGAGCAGCTCTGGAATGGAGAGGACATGGACAGGCACAGCACTCCGATAGATTTGACACTTCACCCAAAGCTCCCACCCCACACAGCCTCCCCGCTAGCAGTGTTTGGCTTCAGATCATCGGAGGTTGAAGGCAGACTCATGAGGGAACTTGGGGAATGTGGGAGGATCCTGGCAGGCAAATGAGAGCATCTGGACAAACTGAAGGTCACCTTGATACTTTTGACCTCCTCAAGAAAGTATGTGTTTTCCTGGGGATTTTGGAGGTTGTGGCTATGTCAGCCCTTTGTTGTTGGGATTGGGTATTTGTCAAGGAACAGATGGAGCATGTACATCCAGGAGATCTCAAAGGACTGGGTGAGACAATCCAGGGCTACATCACAGCTTTCCTCTAGATGACCAAACCAGTGATTTTAGGCTCGTCCTATGAATCACTAAGCACGTTTGCTTTTATGGGGCCCTTTATCCCAAAGCATTAAAATTATATTGACCACCACCACATTTGAAGAAAGACAAATATATTAGAATTATATATTAGGCTAATTGAATAATTTTTATTCAGACTAAAGGCTTTCTGCTTTTTGTGTGTGATCTTATAAGAAATTGGTTTACTGGGAGTTACAGCAGTGTAACAACGAGCCCAAGGCACTGGGGCTCCTTCCTTATGGATACATGGGCTCTGAAAGCATGTTCTCTGTGTGATTTTTGCTGGCTGCAGCAGCCCTCTCTTCAGCCCCAAGCTTCTAGGCAAGACTCACCCCCAAATGTACAGGATTATCAATACCTTGGCTTGGCCATCTAGAAATCATAGAGGTGTATAACTACAAAAAACAAACAAACAAACAAAACAAAGAAAAAAACAAACCTGTAGAATATTAGGCTATCTCAGGCTAAGGCCTCAAAGATGAAAGAAGCAGGAAGTGAGTGTGCTCAGCTTTGCTCTAAGCCCAAGTTTGTCTCCTGCTTCCCAGAGTTTCTTTTCGGCCTGTTAAGCAGCAGTCCCCAGGCCAGAGGTGATTCATACTAGCAACCTTTATGTGGATCTTAGTAAATGTGGATGTTCATAATTAGGCAAGGGTGGCTCTGTGATGGCAGATCATAGGCAAAGAAGTCCCAAAATGAAATTACTTCCTGCAGTGGGAAAGGTCCCACAGAGATGTAGAGAGAGAGAGAGAGAGAAAAATAAAAACCTCTCAGAGGATTAATGTTCTAGTAAACTGTAAGCTGCTTATATTCTCACCCCATTACCATAATTTTCTCATAACTGCCGCAAGTGATAAAAAGACACTTGCTCAGGGCCAGCTGTATCACAGACTGGGTGATGCTGTCTCTGTGACACCAGGGGGTTCCTTCACACTGACTCCCCAAGTCTGTGCAGTGTTGAAAGATGCTGGATTAACAGTCAATGGGGGATGTGTTGTGTCTCTTCCAGGCAACTCTGGATCAGTTCCCAGAGCATCAAATCTCTAAGGTCTGAGTGGCCTAGAATAGTCTTGGGTTTGCATCTAGCCATGGCCATTTACTATGTGAGAGCTAGCAAGTCACTTAACCTCTGTAATTCCCTTCCTAGATCCCAATTCATTGTAAGCACATGAGATTTCTTGGTTTAACTGAATGATCTAGGGATGCAAATAGACTCGGTTTATGAATAGCTGCGCACCCTGCCTATGCTTGAAACACCTTCCCACAGCTCTCCATTCATAAACCTCCTTGTGTCTGTGTATCTCGGGATATGTGGGAAGAGGGGGATGATCAGATCTCCTCAAAAGCTTGCTCTTGCCTCTCCCAGCCACTGGCCTGTCACCAGCAAGATCCCCAAGCTGGCTGCAGTACAATGGCTGTAGATTACACTAATTTGTTTTTATTTGATGTAGTTGAAATTAAAGCTTTTTGAAAGCACTATGCAAATGTATGTAAATGACCCCATTTCATGCAAAATAATGTGCTCCTAGTGTGCCTGTACTGGCTTAGAGAAATCTGGTGGCCAAAGACGGTTTATATCATCTTAAGAACCAGAAAGAAATATTTTAAACTTCAGTTATCCTTCCAGTTTGAAAAAAAAATACAGGTGCTGAGAAGCTGAGGTCTTTCTCCTAGAGTTGATCAATTCTACTTTTATTATATGGCTTTGGTCTCCACCAGTGTCTGCCATCAGTTAAGCAAAATCCCCCACCCATTGATCATTTAGCCATCATTGCACAGATTCATGGAAGAGGAGGAAGTTCTGAGACCTTTACAGACCTCCCTGGCAGCCAGGAGAGAAGGCATCAGTCTTCATGCCAACATGCATGGGCAGATCCTGATGCCATTTTGAATTAAGTCTTAGTACCTGGTCTGAGAAAGGCACTTATAACCCTCCACAGCCTTCCACCTTGAACTTTTCCCTCTTGCCCTCTCCCTACTCTCTCTGCCTTCCCAGGAGTGTGTCTGCACTATTCAGTATCCTTCCAACCTCCCCTGGAAATATTATACCTTACTCTTCTTTGGACCTTTGATGTTTATCTCTCACTGACCACAGCTCATAGCTCTTGGCTCAAATCTCCCATCAGCAAAGAATATTTTGTTGGCTTAGTTTTTAAAAGACATAGAACGTTAAAGCAGGTAGACCCATCACATATCCAACACCCATATTCTACAAAGATAAACTGAGGCTTAGGGCAGGGTAGACTAGGAACAAGAGCCTAGGCATTCTCAGTCAATTCTAGAACGCTAGGACAAACTGGTCATCATCATGGTTCATATCTATGGGTACATGGCCGTGTATGGGAAAACCAAGCGGATCCATTCCCTTTGGGTCATTGTAACAAGTCAGGCTGGGATTTATAAGTATGACCTTAGATAGAAACTACAGAGGGGGTGCTAAATTTCTGAGGCAAGACCATTTTCTTCTGGGAACTGAACATTACAAGGAACATACTTCTGTGGCGCACAGCCATCCTGTGGATGAGAAGGATAATGAGACGAGGAACAGGTCTATGTATTACCTGACCTTGAGTATGGCACTGAAGAACCTAGAGCCTAAGTTCTTAACCCTGTGCCCTAAAACTTCTGGGGAGACCTGAACCATATTCACATTCAGACTCCACTCCAATCATTTTCCTGACATCCATCCCAAAGTTGAGGCTCAGGTAGCAATACTTTGAATGAATCGGGTAGAGCCAGGCTGCAGAGAGGTTAGGGGTTAGGTAAGGTGAGACTTTCTCTGAATCCAGTTCTTTTCTGTGCCTTCTGACTCAGTCACCAAGACACACTCCATTTGGTTCATCCCAGTGGTGATAGCACAACTGAGGCATGGGAGGATCCCTTTCTAGGTTGAAGGGACCAAAGCTTCTCTTGTATCTCATGTGCACCAGGATGCTTGCTTGAATTCATTATGCACTCGGCATACACTGAGTGTGGTGACACCATCCTCTGTAATCAATCCTAGCACTTGGCAAACTGAGGCCAAGGTTAGAGAGACTGAGGTCATCCAAAGCCACAGAGCATGCCAGAGGAGCCTTGGGCTACACAGGGAGACCCTACCTCAGACAAACAAACCCCTAAACATCAGCAGTAGGTGATGATTTGAAGTGTAGTGATTTCTTGAAATCTCTGACAGGTAAAACAACCTGTGGGGAGAGGGATACTGTGGGAAGAGAGATGCTGCTGGTTAGAGGCATGGTTTTGGGGAGAGGAGTGGTGTGGGGAGAGGGATGCTGTAGGGGTGAGGGGTGCTGTAAGAGAGAGGGGTACTGTGGGGTGAAAGATGCTGCTGGGTAGAGGCACGCTTTATCGGGAGAGGGATGCTGTGGGTACAAGGAAACTACCTGGGTGGGCAGCATTCAGACTAAGTCACCATGGTACCCAGGTTGGGTGAGAACAGAGAATCCAGGCAGAACACTTCTACTGACATGTGGAGCTTTTATCAGGTTGGGAAATTATTTTGAGCTGTATATCAGTGACTGTTGGAGAAGAGGAAATATCCCCCAAGTGTTATTATGATGCAGTTGAAGAAGAGTGTCTAAATGAAGGAACTATAATAGACTTAGTCCTGGCTTGCTGAGCACAAAGAAGAGAAAGATATGGAACCCAGCCCCATTCTCTCCAGAGTCCATTCTATTAGGACATGGCATGATTCATTGGTACCTTTGGGATGAGGAGGGTGGCTAGGATGATTTAAAAGGGCCTCACCTTGAAATTTCCAGCTCAATGACAGGTAAGTTCCTGGCTGTTTTCTGCCCAGAAACCTCCCCACACCTTATCTTTGGAATCACAGGCTTAGCAATTCTTCCCCCACACCACCACCACACATATACACTCATTGTTGCTTAAACTTGTGTGAATTTGGGGGCAAAAGTACATTGCTTCATGGTCCATTGCTTCATGGTCCATTGCTTCATGGACCATTGCTTCATGAAGATAATGTGAGGGAGAAGGGATGCTTTAGGAAACAGGACGATACTTTTGGTACAGTTTTGTAATTGATTAGGTAAAGGGACCAACAAATAAAAAGTACAGAGGGATTCAAACTCTTTTTTTTAAATGACAAAGAAGAGAAACAAATTTGGTTTCTTGCATTATTGTTTTCTTTATAAATTTAAGGCCAGATGTAGCAATTTATCATGTATTATTCTTTCCTGTGGTGCTGGCTTAAAAAAAAAAAAAAGATTTCAAAGCTGTATCATACAGACTTTTTTTTTTTCCTTTTGTGTCTTTCAGCTAACAGACACAGTTTGAATCAAATCCCCAACAAAGACAGGAGGCTTGGAGCCTGCTTATTTGCTGAAACTGCTGGAAACCCTTTTTGATTTTGGGGGAGCCATAGAGGGTGCCTGAGCTTCTGCAGATCTCAGGCACAAGAGGCAGCGATTTCCCAGGCAAGCTGATTTGTTTTTGCTGGTAATGTGAGTTAATTTGCAATTTTCTTCTCCTTTTAACAGTCTTGAAATCAGGTGTTGAGATTCAGTAAAGGGTGTGCGGAGGTACGCTAAGCCAGAGGGTGTGTGCTCGCTTCTCTCCACTCTGGGGAAGGCCGGCTGGCCGTGCATCATTTTTTACAGCTGTATTTGCACAGGTGGGGAAATAACAGTGTCATCTTGGAACGGTAGACACAATGATATACGTGCTTGGGGGCATCCATAGAGCACAGTGAATCACGCAGCCTGCGAGTCAGCCACACTATAAGTCAATCCACGGTGCCCACCAAAAGCTCCATAGGTAAGTGGGGAGGCAGCCTTCGGATCACTTTGGAAGATGAAAAATATCCCCATATATATTCAGACCAATAAAGGAGCCGTGCGGGCGAATACAAGCAAATTCTGAAACCAGAGTCTCAAGGTTGGAAGGAACCTAGACCAGCCATGTCTCCAAGCTTCCAAGTGTCAGGGCATCCTTGTGTATTCTTAAGGTCGTGCAGCTCAGATACTTTGTGAGCTGGTTCTTTCTGCCTTACCTAAGTAAGGGGTTTAATCTGTCTGGATTTCTCAGAGTCCAGGCTGTTAAAACAAAACTGGAGTCAGTGACATGGCTCAGTGTGCAAGCATTTGCCACAAAATCCTGGAAACCTTAGTTCCCTCCCTAGAACCTACACTGGAAGGGGAGAATTGATTCCTGAAAGTTTTCGTTTGATATCTACATGGAAGCCATACCACCCCTCCCACATATGCACATACATACCATATACATGTACATACATACAATAATAAATAAAATAAAAAACTTAAAGCCAAGCAGAATCATATCTACCTTTGGTTATCAAAATCATAGCACCTGGTGCTTGAGCTCAGTCCTATCCACTGTTGCATAAGGACAAAACCAGCTTTCCTCTGCATGAAAACAACAGTTGCAGAAACCCATTGTACCATTCCATGCCATGCAGTCAATGCATGTGTTCCCTCACTAGGCAAACGTATAGGAAGTGCATACCATCCAATTCTATCCACTATTGCATAAAGGGCAAAACCAACCTCTGTATAACAACCAGCCCAGCAGTTCCAGAAAGCTCTTGTGCCAGGGCATATCATGTCATAAAATTAATGTCTCTATGCACTGTGGGAAGCCTGTTAAGCACCTACTGTCTGGGGATCAGGGGCTGGGGATGTGAGATGGATAAGACCTGGCATCTGCTCTCAGACACCTAAGCAACTAATTTGAATTTCCTGGGGTGAGTGAAGGCCTAAAGCAGGGCCACTGTGGGCTTACCCAAAAGCATACTAATTGCCCCGGTGGGAAGGTGGGTAGAAGCAGAGAGAGTATTCCAAGGTGATGGGCCTGGTCTTGGAGCTCATCTTCAGGATGACTTGTTACTGGGAGGCTGACAGGGTGGTGTCTCCCTAGCTACTGTGTTATTGCCTCTCTTAATGGAGGCTTTGACTGATATAACTGTTTGGTCCACTCCACTTCCAATCCAGATCTATCTTGCTCCACCTGGGCCAGGGAAGCCCTGCAGAGTTAGACTCTCACCCTGCCCCACCAGAAGCCTAGCTGCAGATGGCTCAGGTCCTTGTCCACTCACTTTACAGGAACTTTGTCAGGAGAGGCCTCTGTCTCAAAGCCCTCCTCTGCTGTGCAGAGGCACAGGTAGCCAACGGAAAGCTTCAAGATTTACTTCTTGAAAGCGTTTGTCTGTGGTCTGACATATTTGGAAGCAACGGGCTGTGTCAGATTGTGCAAACTGTGTGGACTGGAAGAAAAGTCTGTAATTATCACACTCTGGACTCCCTGTGTGCCTGTGAATTGGGAATGCTGGTCTTTCCAAGGGGCTAATGGGATGTCTACCTGTGAATGGTGATCCTGCCTAGGCTTATCATTGGTGACACAGAAACTAGAAAGGCTGGAGTTGGAAGCAGATGACAGCAAACAAAATCCAAGGGCAAAGAGGAGACCACTGCCACCTGCCTACTCCCGCCAGGATAAGAGTGTTTCTATGACCTCAGTGGAGTAATATGCTTAACCTCGCTTCATCTGTTGTCTTCAGACCACATTGGTTAAGGGACAATCCTATGAGATGTTGGGTTCAGGACCCTGGATTAAAGCCCTTAGGTATTTTACCCGTGTCGTTGAGGATGCTATTCACACCTCTGAGACTTCATAATTTCATCTGTGAAATGACTTTGGTAATGACTTCAATTCAGAGGGTTATGAGAACATTTGTGGTCCCCATGGGGCCCAGGCTGCAAGGAAGGTCAGACTAGTTAACTGTGGTGATTCCAGAATGCTTGGCGGAGACCCACAGGGTCTGTGGAAGTCACTCCAGATATGTCAAGATGAAGGATAAATGGCAGAGGGTAGGCAGATTACGTCTAGAAAATCAGCAGGAAAGAGAGTGAAGGAATAATTCATCAAACCTATGCTAAGTTGATAAGAGAAAAAGAAATCTGTGGATGGAAGAATGTGTCCATTATAACTACCAACTCAGGAAGGTGGGAGAAGACTTGGAGAGGAAGTTTTCTTTCTCTATTTGCAGGAGGATAGCTGATAACTGACAAGGAGAATCTGCGACCAGGAGGGGTGTCCAGACCAGAAAGGTGTCACTGACCAACTTCCTCATGATACCTTCTGGTCCCCACTCCTGATGTACTCAATTGGAAGCTCTGGGATTGGAACTCAGGACTCAGCATTGGAAGCTGTCCAGGGGAGTTTTTATGAGCAAAGTTTAGAAACGCCGTCAGGGAGAATTGAGATCCATAAAGAACATTTAAAAAAAAATCAAATAGTATAATCCAGTCCTGCAGGACTAATGGATGGATACTCACTATAAGTAATAAGCTTATATTTTCAAATCTTGAGCCTTTTCCCTTTTTGTAAAGACAAGATCTTTAGCTCATCTGGCTTTGAACTCGCTGTGTAGCCAAGGATAAACTTTACCTTCCAAGAGCTGGAATTCCAAGCACTGGCCACTACCTGGGGATTGAACCAGATGCTTAGACACACCAGGTAAACAGTCTGCCAATGGAACCACGCCTGCAGCCTCTCAAGGCTAATTCGGAATGCTATATCCCACAAAGCTTGTCTTCATGTGTCTGAAAATGCTTTTGGATTTGAGAAAAATATATACTTGGAACAGGAACAGCCTTGAAACCTGCAAACAGACCTTAGTCTCCCTGCCCAGTGCACATGAATCTTTCACCCCTTCTTCTATTTGTACCCCAGCCACATGTCCCCCCACACAGTGCAGACTTCACCAAGCCTTTCTGAAGCACAGCTCTGATAATGCGATGCCTTTGGTAAACCCTCACGACATCCACCTCTTGGATAAAGATAAAAGGCTTCAGCTTGGCTCCAAGGCCCCTTCGTGCTGTGTCTGCTAGTATCTCTCTCACACTCCCAGGCACTCAGCCAGATGCCAGGTAATCTAGACTGTTTGCCAGTTTCATCCTGTACTTGCTGCCTGCAAAGCCTCAGTTCAGACTAAGCTTTCATCAGGCACAACTTCTTCCTCTCAATTCAGAGAAACTGTGCCTCCCTTCTCTCACAGCTGAGCACACTTGACCACAGAGCCTTTCTTCATATAACTGCCAGCTGAGTCATCCGATGCCTACAGCACTTTTTTTTCTGGGTCTTGACAATGCTTCATTTTCCTTTCCTTCATTTATAAGTTAAAAAAATTAACCTTTTAGGTTAGCACACAGAGAAATTGGTTCCAGGGTAGCATCTTCATGTGTGTGTGTGTGTGTGTGTGTGTGTGTGTGTGTGTGTGTGTGTGTGTGTGTGATTCATTCCATTTCTTAATGGTACTTTGTGCTCACAGGGGGTCTCTTCCTTACTCTTTCTTAGCATGTATATTCTGTTATCTCTCCATTGCCCATCTTCTGTGAGATTTCTTCCTACTGTTTCATGATCCCCTTCCTGGCCTTGTGACCTGTACATAGATACATAAAGATCTTAAAAAGTAAGCTCTGCAGTGAGAGAAAATATGTAGCTTTTGCCTTTCTAAGTCTGGCTTATGTTATTTAATAAAAAGATTTCTAGTTCTATTCATGTTCCTGCCAATATTGTATTTCATTTCTCTTCAAGGCTACGTAGAATTCCATTGGCTGGTTCTCTCTATCCATCCATCTGTTGATAGCCATATAGACTGGTTCTATTTCTTACCTATAGAATAAGCAATAAAAGTGGATGTGCAGAATATGTGCACAAGGGCGATATTGTTGTTCCTATGATTTTGTGGTTTTAGACCCATGAGGACCCTCCATATTGATTTCCATAGTGCTATGCCAGTTTGCATTCCTACAAGTATCAAATAAGGGTTCCAGTTCCTCCAGATCCTTGCCAGCACTTGTTGTTATTTGTTTTCTAGTTGATATCAGTCACGATTCTAACTGGGATGAGATTAAATCTGAAAGCAGTTTGAATTTGCATTTCATCAATGATTTGCAGGTATTGAACATTTTCTAGAATATTTATTGGTCATTTGAATGTCTTCTTTTGAGAATTGTCTATGCAGTCCAACAACCTAATTTATTGATTAGATGACTTAATTTTGGGGGGCTTAATTTTACAATTCCTTATATCTGCTGGTTATTAACCCTTTACTGATATGTAGTTCGTAAAGATTTTTTACCCTACTTTCATGTTTCACATTTGAGACCTTTGCTGTGCATGGCTTCCTACTTCCATGTTCTTCTGTCTAGTCCACTTTTGAAATTAATTCCCAAGTCCCTTTTAGAACTATTTGTCTACGCCGTGTGTCTTGAAGTATTTTTCTCATGCTTCCCTCTAGTAGTTTCAAAGTTTCAAGTCTTACATTCGGCTTTTGATCCACTCTGGATGACTTTCATGCAGACTGTGACAAGGATCTACTTTCTTTCTTTTGTGCATGAAAGCTCACCTTTCCCACCGCACCATCTGTGAAAGAGACCCTCATTTTCCCAATGCTTTTGATTCCCTTGCCAAATCTAGGGAGCTGTAGCTGTGTAGGCTTATTTTTGTGTCATTCTGGCCTCTTCTATCCTGGTGGTCATGACTCTTAACCCTTGCTGCCTACAACTGCACTAACTCACACATTGATTCACTAATCTTGAAGTTACTGGAGAATGAGAGTCATAACTCACTTCGCTGCATATCTCTCATAGAAACTAACATACGGAAGGGCTTTTGTGGCCTATAGACGATATGCCCAATGGCAATGACTAACAGACTCCCTGCCTTGATGTATGATAGGTTTTGAAGCTATGATGGTCCATAAGGTAGCCATTAGCCACAGAGTGACTACCAGGCACTTAAAATTACAGCTTAAGGATCTGAATTTTAAACTATAGCTTGATCTGAACCCAAATTCACAGTAAAGTAGCAGGCACGGCTAGCAAGTAGCCTGCTGGGGAGGGCAGATGGAGGACACAGCTAGAGGAAGAAGTTGCACGGAAGACTTTGTGGCTCCTTATCCTCCCTGTGGAGTTCACCTGCCGGGGGCTCCCATGCTCTGCATCCTTATCTGCTGCCAGTTTGCCCTTATTCACTTCACGTCAGCTCTGCCTGACTGATTTCCTTTCCTCAGATATGCCTTGCTCACTCGGGCTTCGCGGCTTTTGCTCTTGCAGCACGTTCACTTCACGTAGAACACTTTTCTCTCA